>NC_056728.1:1702756415-1702793915 GCF_019279795.1 Protopterus annectens | reverse complement strand
AGCTTTCATGAAATATCAAAAGTCAATTCATATTACATGGGAAGCTGAAATCACTTTTGCGTTGCACTTAAGAAGACACTAATCATCAGATTCTAACTGCATGCAAAGAATGTACATAACTCGCTGTATCACGGCTGTTATTTTAAATAATAGCAACTGCTGTATATAGGGCATATAGCTTTAATGGTAATGTGATAGCCACATAAAGTTGCACAACCTGTGGTACACTTCTCTTCTCAGTTTGAATCTCAGAGCAGTTTGACTGTTCACCTCAAGGATGTTGTAAGACAAACCAGATGTCTATCATATTTACTCACCGGCTACATATTACATGATATTCAGAAGTGTAGAAATATGTGCTATTACAGAAGAAATATAGCTGTAGAATTGAAGAAATCTATTTTTTCAAGAGTTTGTTATTTGAAAGCACAACCTCATAATTGACAGAGGAAAATATAACTCAGCTGCAAAAACCTGGAATTCTTATGCTACAAGGACAATTGGCTGAAAACTAGAAGCTTTTGAATCCAGAAAATATACTTATTACCTCCTGTGAGTGAATAATCCAAAACTCCTGAAATGGTACATTGTACAACATTCCTGCATATCACTATGGTGCATACCTTTCAACTTCTTAGTGCAAGAAATCTGGACAAAGTCTAAAATGCTGGAGGTACAAAGGCCCAAAAATAGGAACAGATTTTAAATATTTCTCTTATAAACTTATAAAGTTGATAGAATAACTGTATTTGTGTCACCATGCATTTTCTGAAGGCTACGAAGTCTGAAACTCATATGTATGTCATTATTTAGTGACATCAGTCCTCAGCGATTTGGCAGAAAACCACAAACTTTATGAGGAACACACCAAAAATATGAGGCAAAAAATCTGCACATTCAGTAAAAATGCGGACAGTTGCGAGATATGCTATGGAGGAAGCCATAAAGGCATTTAACTTTTATTGTTTTTGAAGAGAAGGCTAAAACAGTAGCACTCAGATAAAAGAATGTGGAATTACTGTAAGCCTAGAAAGGATGTACCATTTCTTAGACATTTATTCTTTATAAGTGCTCAATATCCTACAGAGACTATGGCTGTTTTTATCACTGAACTGAAGAAAAGAGCCAAAGACTGAACTCAGTGATCTGCTCATTCATTAATAAAACCAAACACAGAATAATGTAAGATATAACAAAAGATAAAATAAGGATCAAGATTTTAATGGAAGCATATCTGACCTTATTAAAAGCTATGAATGTCTTCAGAGCAAGTGAAATTACTAAACAGTAGTTTAAAAAATTAACTAAAGAAAAGGGCATGTGTGAAATAGAATACAAATAAATAGGCAAAGATGATAAATGAGATCATGATGTGTGGTAACAGTAACTGGTGTGAAACAGAAAGATGCAACGCAATGTAGAGAAACAAAAAGAGACTCCAAAATGGAGGACAAAGAAGAGTTTCCATTGGTTAATCCAAGCTCGCAGTAGATATGGCTATAAGTATGATAAAGTGCAGAATATATGCCAAAAAGGGCACTCTAAAAAGGTGTGTACAATCAACAAGTTTGTTGATAAGAGTCTGCATGCTGTTGAACAAAACCCCTAAAATGTGCAGTACTAGCAAGCAACTCTATGAAAAACAACTGATGCAGTAAAGTCTGGAAATGTGTCATAAGCATAGAAACATGACTGCATGGTGGTATGTTAACAAGAGATGCTGATAATTAAAGTAAAATTTAAGACAGACACAGGTGTAATGTAAAATAATGTCAGAATATTTTTAAACAACAGAAATCAGGCTGACAACCTTTCTGTTGCCATAAAACAAATTGAGAAAAAAAAACTTTAAAAGTAAGGCACTTGTGTAGCAAGAATAATTCAGATAAGAATGACAGCATAAATTACACAACCAGTTTCTGTTTACGTATGACAGTCGATGACAACAACATCTGGAAAATATTACAGAATAACTGGAATATTCTTAAAAGGAATTTTGCACTAAATCAGAAAATATGTGAACAGCCAAGTTTTTTGTTAAAAAAGCTAGGTCCATTAAGCAATTTTTAGAGACAGATTATACATGTGTTAGTTTTATTCATACTGATAAAAATCTAGGTATGTTTAAATGTGGGTTTTGCACTAGTTGCAGTTACATTTGGGAAGGACCTTCCTTTATGCTGCCCCATATGGATAGAAGTATGAAAGTAGAAGGACACTTTGATTGTAACAACACAGGCATAGTGTATATTGTATATGCTCCTGTTGTTACTCCTTTTATATTAGAATGACAACAAGGAAAGTAAGTGCTATAGTAAAGCAACACTTATATGCTATAAAGAAAAGAGACACAAATAATGAACTACTAAGCATTCCACTATATGTAACTCCTTTAAAAAGTTTTATTTTTCTGTCCTAGAGTTAGTTCCAAACGATTGTGTGTATGTGGAGGGGTAACTATAAGGATAAAATTCTTAAAGGAACTTTCTGGCAAGTCAAGATGCAAGCAGACATATATCTCGATATTAATGACAGTATCTGTATAAAGTGCTTTTTTTTTAATAGTACATTTGTTAATACTGGTTGGTTTACATATAAAATTGTCATTAAATGTGTTCTATAGACTGAATTGGAACTGTTAGTTGATTGGTCAAGCATTTAAGAGCTAATTTTTTACTAGTGTATTTGAATGTGTTTTTACTGCACTTTTTATTTTGATGAAGTTTTCAGATGAAAGTGCTAACTCTTTGTGAATAAATAAGAATTATTTTACTCATGGTGTTTCTGTTGTCTTCCATGAATTTTTTTGTTATAAATTCTAAAGATAGTTTAGAAGTGAAAAGTGTGCGTAAGGGACTCAATTTTACAAAATTTCTAATGAGATTAAGATTAATTACGTTTTATTTTATGTGCTTGTGTGTTTTTAATGTGACACTCTGATCCATGTGCAAATATAGGAAAAAAGGGTTGTGGATGGATGGATGGAATTAGTAGACATTTTAGCCAAACACAATGAGGTCTTATTTTTCTCAAGAGAGAGATAAAAGGTTTAATAGTGATACTTTATACTATCTAGACTTTCATCTGTTTTCTGATCACTATTATCTGGCAAAAATTGGTGGTGATAAATAGAATTACAGCAGTGGTAAAGCTTGCAGATATAGTCAAAAGAGAGGTAATATCTTCAATTAGCAAGCTGATCAGGACAACATCACTATCAATTTTGCCAACCAAACATTGAATAAAGTAGTTTTTTGGAACAATAAGAGACACCTCTTCCCTAGATCTGTTAAAACTCCAAGAATTGCAGATCAAGTGTAAACAGGTTTTCAGCAAGGTTCGCACTGGCCCTTCATCCAACTGGACAATTGAAGAAGTGTTTCTGTGTTAATGAACCAAAAGAAGAGATTTTAACAGTTAATCCAGAGGATTAATTTTAGCATACACAGATCAGGAACACAGTAACAAAGGATCGGTAGATGATACTAAGAAGGAAATGTCTATTAGATTTAATGAAGACCACCTGGGTATCCTACAAAATGGATCATATTTTCTCTGCCATAATTGCAACACTGTGCAAATATTAAAATAACTAAAACTGTTTATGAGGAAAAATAATCTGAATATCCATTCTGCAATCATTCTTGTGTATGTTCTTCCTTGTGCCAATGAGATTAGAAGAAAGGTTTCCTTCAACACTAGCTTTACATGTGACATTGGTAACTTTTAAGGCATCCTGTGCAGGGGGGTTGCTTTCAACATCTTCCTGGAATCACTTCTGTAATCATAGCAGTATTGAACTTACTGCCTTGAAAAAGTTAAAAATCAGCTTTATGAAGGCTGATAAGGACATGGATTTAGTGATTATAAGAAGGGAAGATTATCTCTCTGTGTTACCAGACTATTACATGATAAACAGAATAAGACACACACCACCCAAAGAATAAACGCTCCTGCCTGGAACAGTTTAAACAAAGTCAGAATCACGTCTTTCATGCAGGTGCGAAATGGCAAGAGGCTCGTCGTGATGTAGATCCTTAAATAATCCAAGTTAAACAAATCCAAAGCTTGCAGTTCTCAAAATAAAAGCAACCAAAGTAATTCAGCATATAATTTATTTGTGCACAGTGAGCGCTTTCACCCGAAGGCTTTTTCAAACTATTACAACAGCCATTACTCACTTCAAGTTTAAATACAACACTAAAAGCACACAATTGGTCAGCACAACTTCACCTAATTTACATACATAATTAAATGTTAAAAAGCACGCTTTCTAGCGCTTCATCTAAAATCACTGCAAAAACAGTATATAAAGTAAAAATCATGTACAAATGATGCACATAAATACCGATCTAACATGTACATCAGAAAATCAATAAAAAAGAAAAAGCAAAATCAAATGTATGTGTAGGCTGTAATACCCTATTCTAAACAAACATACCCTACACATACATCGCACTACTAAACATTCTGATTAGAAAACACTATTCAAACAACTAAATGAAAACATCAATCAAAATAATAATAAATACATAACATAAAACCCTAAAACATGGATAAACAGTAAAAACGTGCAAACATGGATATGGGTAGAACCTATCTATACATGGTCATTGTCAAAATCACAAGGGGGAAGAAAAGGGGGGGGGATAAGGAAAACTGTAGACCTGAAACATGCGAATAAACCTATATCTACACTAACAGAGGGAAAGAATCACACTAAGAGAATGAAAACTAGTGGAATAAAGGTGTAATCTTAAGATGAAAATGTATATACAAACGTATATTGAACCTACCCAAGCGTAATAGACCTAGTTTTAACAATAATGAAAACTAAACTCTATAAATAGAGAGATAAATACATTCAAGGCTTCAACAACCTTTTCTTGCGTAAGATAGGATTTAACTGTACCCTGTCATTCAAACCAGGGTACATGTCAGATCTCATCCTTATGACATACATATAAACGTCTTCACCATATATAAAAACATTATTCTGGAGGACTATTTCCAAAAAGAATGCAACCAAATCTATAGTTCTAGCATCAAACTCTGTCCTAATTTTCAAGTACCTTTGCATTCTAAAAATACCTTCCTCGTTTGGTATTACTGTAAAGAGACTGACAACATCCAACGTGACTAAAATAAAATGCTGGTGAGTGTCCAGCCCTTTAACATATTCATATAGATCCAAAAGGAACTGTTTACTATCTCTCAAAGTGAATTGGTTTTCATCCACTACCGATCTTAAGTAATGTTCAAGAAAGATAGAAAAGGGCTCAGTTACCCAACCTTGACCTGCCACAATAGGTCGCATAGGTGGCTTTTCTAAGGATTTATGGACTTTCGGTAAGCCTTGAATTATGGGGATCAATGGTTTATTAACTTTTAAAAACCCAAATAATGTTTTTGATATTAAACCACTCTTGAGCAGATCATCCAGGGCATCATAGATCTGAAAAACCTTTATCTCTACTTCTTCCATTCTTATTTTTTGATAAAAATTCCCGTCACTAAGTAGCTCTTCCATCCTTTCATCATAATCTAACCTATTCATTATCACCACTGGTCCTCCCTTGTCTGATGGTCTAATAGCCAAGGAATAATCATTACACAGTGTTCTCAAAGCTTTCCTTTGCAGGAACGTGAGATTCTGTTTAGATTTATAAGTCCTGTTACGTTTCCTATCATTATAAAAATCATGCAGCTCATTCTCAACTAATTTTGAGAAGGTATCTAACAGTGGGTGTAATACAGGTGTATAAACACTATTAGGGCGGAACATCTCTCTCTCTCCCACTAATAAGTTGTTGTCAAAACTTCCAAAGTCCAACCTTAATTGCACCTTTCTAATAAATAATTTAACATCTATAATTGAGTCTGTGACATCACTGTCACATGCTGGGATAAAACTAAGCCCCTTATTTAAAACTTCTTCTTCATATTTACTTAATGTCCTACTAGACAAATTTATTACTAATGATTCTGGACTCTCTCCCACATTTTCTTTAATGTGTGTCCTGCTGGTTCTTCTCCTGACCCTTTTCGTTTGTACCTGCCCCTGCTCCGAGACCGCTGTCTCCCTACAAACCGTGAGGCAGAGATCGGGAAAGGGGCTTGCTGTGTAACACTATTATTATTATTACCTCCAGTTCTAATGGGTAAATTATTACCTATAACCTTCTTTCTAACAGAGTCTCCCTCAATAATGGGGTGTATATCATTTACTACATTAAGGTTAGTTGCCTCTTGTGCTGGTGTATTAATTATTTCGACTTCATCATCTATTCTATCCTCTATTCTCCCATTCTCACCAGTAGCTGTAACACAAACTCCTTCATTCAATCTCCCCCCTTCATTCATTCCCGGTCTAACAGATGTAGAACAGGTCTCCGTCAACAAATGCACATCAGTTACAGGTCTTACTACAGAACTTCTATTGTTACCCCTAGAATTAGGCATTTCATTAACATCTCGATTGGTAACAGAATTATTAACTCTGTTAAAACGCGGCCAAGTAAAAACATGGCCATTTCTAAAATCCTTAATGTCTCTTAACAATTTGTTCCTTTTTTGTTCCAAAAGTCTCTTCTCAAAGATGTAAACATTGTCCATTAACCTGTCAAGTCTCGTCTCAACCTTTGTTGTCTCAAACTTGGACATGATTAAATTAAACTGTTCATTCACTTTTGTACGGAGGGCTTCCTCCTCAGACATATGAAAATCATTCAATAGTCTCATGTAATCATAGCTTAATTTTAAATTTAACTGTTGCCATTTCAAAAGTAATTCTGGTTCTGAATTACCTGAGGTAGGCATCTTCAAGACACGGAGACCTCGTGGGACGACTTGTTTGGCTATGCAAGCTTCAAAATGCTTAGACGCAAGTTATGTCATAGACCATTTTTACATGATATGAGTGCTACAGGGGAAATTTATAACACACGCCCTTGTAATGAGTGTAATCAGTGTAGGTATATAGACACTAGTATGGGGTTTATCCATCCTGTTACATGTTACGAATTTAATTTTAAGACAAGAACATGTTGTAAGAGCATGTATGTTGTCTATTTAGCCAAATGCATCTGTTGTGATGCATTCTATATAGGGAAAACGTCTAGACAATTAAGAGAACGAGTAAGAGACCATGTGTACCACATACGTCTAGGCTCTATGAATAATGCCTTAGCTAAGCATATTAGGAATACTGGACCGGAACACTACTTTAGTTTCAGTGTGATACAGAGAGTAGAACCCAGTATTAGAGGGGGTGACATTGACAATTACTTACTGGAATGTGAGTTGAAATGGATCATAAGGATGAGATCTGACATGTACCCTGGTTTGAATGACAGGGTACAGTTAAATCCTATCTTACGCAAGAAAAGGTTGTTGAAGCCTTGAATGTATTTATCTCTCTATTTATAGAGTTTAGTTTTCATTATTATTAAAACTAGGTCTATTACGCTTGGGTAGGTTCAATATACGTTTGTATATACATTTTCATCTTAAGATTACACCTTTATTCCACTAGTTTTCATTCTCTTAGTGTGATTCTTTCCCTCTGTTAGTGTAGATATAGGTTTATTCGCATGTTTCAGGTCTACAGTTTTCCTTACCCCCCCCCCCTTTTCTTCCCCCTTGTGATTTTGACAATGACCATGTATAGATAGGTTCTACCCATATCCATGTTTGCACGTTTTTACTGTTTATCCATGTTTTAGGGTTTTATGTTATGTATTTATTATTATTTTGATTGATGTTTTCATTTAGTTGTTTGAATAGTGTTTTCTAATCAGAATGTTTAGTAGTGCGATGTATGTGTAGGGTATGTTTGTTTAGAATAGGGTATTACAGCCTACACATACATTTGATTTTGCTTTTTCTTTTTTATTGATTTTCTGATGTACATGTTAGATCGGTATTTATGTACATCATTTGTACATGATTTTTACTTTATATACTGTTTTTGCAGTGATTTTAGATGAAGCGCTAGAAAGCGCGCTTTTTAACATTTAATTATGTATGTAAATTAGGTGAAGTTGTGCTGACCAATTGTGTGCTTTTAGTGTTGTATTTAAACTTGAAGTGAGTAATGGCTGTTGTAATAGTTTGAAAAAGCCTTCGGGTGAAAGCGCTCACTGTGCACAAATAAATTATATGCTGAATTACTTCGGTTGCTTTTATTTTGAGAACTGCAAGCTTTGGATTTGTTTAACTTGGATTATTTAAGGATCTACATCACGACGAGCCTCTTGCCATTTCGCACCTGCATGAAAGACGTGATTCTGATTTTGTTTAGACTATTACATGATAATGATAATGCAGATTACAAAGAGGTCTGTTTCAGGGATACACAAGCTGCCTGTACAGGAAAATGATATGATACTTTCTGACCTTTTCCAAAGCGTTATTATTAGCCCAGATGTTTTTCACTTTTCTGAAATTCCTCAACCCAAAATAAGGTGTATTCCAAAGACAGACAAAGACCCTGTCAAACATCCGTATAAAAATATCGTTTCAGTTAGAGGCTCTAAGTCTAAAGCATACTTTTGAAGGACAACAAATTTTAGAGTTTGGCTGCTTTTGCTAAATCTTGTAATAAGGACTCCCAGGACTTTTAGCCAGAGTCAAAGCCTTGTTTTTGAGCAGTTTCCTATCAACTGTGGCATATTCTGCATTGTTTCCTTCTACACATGGACACTCTAGAATTTAGATGTAGGAGTGTATTATTCACTGCGCTGAACAAATCCTGTGTTATTTGTAAGTGTGAAGTGTTCTTAAGCTTATTATTTTCACAGTATTGCATCAGTCTTCTTGCTCCATCCCGAGTGCGCTGCTTTTTTATTAGAAGCACAAAAACACTAAAGAGAGAACTGTGTGCACACTGTCGACTTATTCTTGTCATGAGAGGCACCACTGAGTCAGAACATTTTAGTATGTAAATTCGAAAATAAAAAGTAGAAGATTCTTTTTGAAATCATTGCACTTAAGGAGACAAATTCTTCTCATGGTCTGGGTAGTTTGGTTTGTGTTGTGCACTAGGAATGGTAAAATATGGTAAAAACAAATGTATACTTTGAAACCAAATGGTGCAAATTAACTTTCACAAAGTCACAGGAACATTTTCAGTATTGCTCAAAGCCCTAGCAATAATATTTTGCATAATTTGCTGACTTCTTTACAGCCTTAAGAAGCTCTCAAGGAACATATTTCATATAAATACATCCTAATGCTATGCAGTGTTGTTAAGAAGCAACAAAGTTTAACAGAATGGGTGATTAGAACAGTTGCTTTTGTAAAAAAAGCAATTTGCATGTGTGTTGATCATCGCTATGTGAATAAAGCAATTAAAATGAACATACTCTCCATACAGTTGATGAAGTAGACCCAAGAAGGTCAAATACTAACTTCTTTCAGTACTAGATGCAACCAGTTTTCTTTTTATCAGATAGTGCTAGATGAGACAAGCTCCACATTGTGTATATTTAATTATCATTAGGAGAGTATTGGTTATTTGGTCTCCTATTTTGCATTTCATCAGAGCAGAGGGATTCCAAAGAACTGGTGCCCAAGAAATTAAAAACTTGAATGGGAAGCAAAAGTGCTGATCTCTTAGTGAGAGGTAAGACACAAGAACAAGAGACTGATGCAGCTGTTAAGTAGTTTGGCCAGTCTGATTTTATTTATTGATTGATTTATATTTGTTTACCTGGGTAATGCATGGATCAGTATTGACCAATTTCTATGCCCAGCCTGGGTGAAATACAAAAAATTTCACAAACAAAAATACAGAAACATAAACAATAACAGAGTAGTTCAGACTAATTCCATAGAAATAACTGTATATATATATATATATATATATATATATATATATATATATATATACATAAACAAGCACAGTGCAATGTACCATCAAGCAGAGTATAATGTACAATATATACATTACTGTCTAAGGTGAGTCAATCTTCAATGAATCCTGAGAGAGGAGAAGAGATTCGGAAAAGGAGATAGGTTAGGACAGGTGATATGTCCTGTGTTGCAGCAGGGCATTTTGCTTAGATAAGAAGTGCTTTTTGAGTTGCATTCTGAATCTGAATAAGTGTTAAGTTCCTTAATGCTGATGGGAAGTGCTTGTCGATGCCTGATAGGAGAAAGCACACGCAGTGCTATGGAGTTTGGTACTAGGAGGAATGAGAGTTGGTGTGGCCTGTGACTAGTGCTTCAGGTTGTATGAGGGTTTGTTTTCATGAAGTCTTGGGCAAAGGGAGTAAATGTGTGAAATTGGAGTAGTTTGTAGAGTTGGGTTCCTAAAAGTAGGTTATACCTTTATTTTATGGGTAGCCATTTGGCTTTTTCTATGGTGATACAGTGATGCTCACAGACAGGGGAGCATGCAATGAATTGGCAGATGCTGATAACAATACTCTGGAATGTGGCAATGTTTTTCATAGAGGCAGAAGCAAATATTAGGAGCCCGTATTCAAGTTGAGAATGGACAACTCCTTTGCCAATGGCTTATTTGACTGTGTGGGAGAGAAAAGGGGAGATCTTTCTGGCCCAGAAGAGAAGGGAGTATATTTGGCTCTCACTTTGTCATGCGGAATTTGAAGTTTAGTGACTGATCAAGCTGCAGTCCTAGGTATTTGAAGGCAGAGGCTGTCTCTATGGAATGGTTAAGTAGATCAAAGACAGTAAAAGAGTTAGGTGCTTGGTGAATTTTCTGTGGAGTTCCAAAAAGCATAGTTTTGGTCTTGGTGGGGATGAGAAGTAGTTTATGGTTTATGAGCCATCAGTGCAGATCATGTAAGTCTGACTAGAGTTTGCACTGAATGTTATTGTGAGAGTGACCTGATTGGCAAATTACCATGTCATCAGCACAGAGGATAAGTGGGAGATGAGGGCAGTCACAAGGAACTTTTTAATGAATATGGAGAAGAGGAGGGACAAGAATAGATCCACGTGGTACACCTTTGGTAATAGGTGCAGATTCTTATTGGGAGGATCCTATTTTAACTATGAATTGTCTGTCAGTGAGGAAGTTTTTAAACAAGGAAGTGGCATCTGGGCTTATACTAATTTCATTTAGTTTGTTTTGGAGAAGCTAGTGGTCAATGAGGTCAAATGCCTTTGGCAGGATGTCATCATTTAGGGACCAGAGCGCTGTCCTAGTACTTCATACAGACCAAAATCCATGCTGTTTGGAGGACAGCAAATGGGACTGATTGATACAGAGGGAGAGTTTGGTGTAGACTATCTTTTCAAGACATTTGCCCAGAATTGGGAGGATGGATACTGGACAAAATGGGAGATATTGTTTGGGTTGGTTTGCTTTGGGAAGGGTTTAATTAGAGTGGTTTTCTAAATCTGTGGCAATATATTTTATGTGAGACATAGATTATATATGTGGGTGAGAGGAAGACATAGATGTTCTCTGCAATGACATATAAACCAGGGGGTTATGTTGCCAGATCCAGGAGGGTTGTCAGTGGAAATATTTTTCAATACCAACTTCTTTAGGATGTATGCATTTTAAATGGAAGAGAGGGATGAATGGTGGCAGGGTGTGCAATACATGGCCTTTAGGAGGTGTAGAGTTTATTTATAGGAGATTGCTAAATTCTTTAAGGAAATATTCTGGAGAACGTTTCACTGTACCATATTGAATGGTATTTGTTAACAGGCTACCATGAGGAGGTTTTCTTCCTGTAAGTAGGTTAACCTCTTTCCAAAAGTGTTTGGAGAAATGTGAGAGGGCAATTTGTTTCTTTGTTTGAAGATTTCTTTTATGACTTCTGATGGACATCTTGGCTATGTTATGCAAGACTATAAAGGAGGTGCAGTTGCCGGTTGTTTCCATTTTTGACGTGCTTCATTCCTTAGAGTAAAAAGATGTCTGAGTTTAATGGATAGCCATTCAGTTTTGATGGATTTACAAAGCTTGTTGATAAGTGGGAAGAATTTGTCCTAAAGCTGGAGTAGAATTTGGTTAGACTTACAGCTGTTTTAATAAGGTCATATAAGCAGAGTATATGGTTCCAGTTGTGGGCTATGAGAAACATTCTGAGTTTGTCTATATTTGTGCTACTCTGGTTTCTGAAGGCGTTCAATGCTGGTGGTAGGTTTATAGGATGGTTAACAATTGGTGAAATCAGAGAAAATAAAACATACAAATTGTCCATCTGCATGGGAGTCATGAAGTTTGCCACTTCTGTCTTAAGAAGTCTGAAGTTGGCTTTGTAGAAGTTTTTTACGATGGTTTCCCTAATTGGGGGTGGGGGTGGGATGTGGATGTCTAGGCTGATTAGCATGTGGTCAGATCTGACCAATGAGGAATTGACCTCTGGTGTGGAACACCGGTTTCCATGTTGGTAATGACCAGGTCTAGGATATTGCTGCACCTGGTGGGGGTGTGAATAAGATGATCCAAGGCGTTGGAATTTATGAATTCTAGAAATCGTTGAGCAAAAGAGTTGGTACATGAGTAGTTTTCCCAGTTAATGGTGGGGTAGTTGAAATCGCCCATTATTAGGGTGTTGGGTTGTACCCTAATACTTTCCAGTGTATCAAGAAATGAGGAGTGTGAATCCTGGGGCATGGTGGGGGGTCTGTAGCAAGCTACAATTTGGATTTCGGTCTTGCCCAGAGTTAGTTGCACTTGGATAATCTCGGCTGCATTATGCTGTGCAACTAGCCTGGAGGTGTGGATATCCTTAATGAATATGGACACGCCTCCGCCTTTAGTGCTTCTTTCTGGGTTAGGTGGCCGAAAGGTGTGGTATGAATTGAAGCCTGGTAATGCAGGGGTGCTCTCTGGAGCTTTGAACCAGGTCTCTGTCACTGCACAGATGTCAATGTTCTCCATTTTAAGGAGTGCCTCGAGTGAGTGCATTTTGAGGTTTAGACTTCTAGCATTGAGTAGCATTACCCTTAGATTTTGCTTGCTTGTACCTGTTACGGTGGTGAATTTGTCATTTGAACCTTGCCTAAAAAAGGCACTAGAGGGGTGGTAAGAGCCTTAGCCAGTATCCAGAATCCTAAGGGCGGCAGGTGCAGGCCATCTCTGGCAAAGCATCGTGGACTGTCGATCATGTCGTCCCAGGCAGACAAATACTGGATCCCCTTAGAATGACACCAGAAGCTTAGCCAATTGTTGAAGTCAATCATTTTGTCCTTGTACTGTGGTATCATTCTGGGTGATGGCAGGATGCTACTAGGGTTAGGGTCATACCTGCCTGGGATACAAGATCGGAGAGCTCCTCCATGTCTCTTTTCATGTAGTCCAGGGAGGTACGTCTCAGGTCATTCACACCAACATGGACAATGACAGTGTCATATTTGTACTTATTGTGGAGTGACCTGAGTGCATGCATTATGTGGCGGATCCTGGCACCTGATAGGCAGCTGACAGTAACTTTCTCCTTGTTTAGTCTAGTGAGTGGAACATCAGTGTGCCTGACTATAGAGTCACCTATGACTAGAGTGTTGGGTATGTTGTTTTGCCTTATGGGCTGTGATTGAGTGGCACACTGAGTTTGTGGGCTATGTGTCATTTGGGTTGTGTTGGGTGTGCATCCTACCACCCATCTCAGGCACTTCATCTTCATCACATCTAGCTTCTTCATCTGCTCTTTTACTGCCCAGGTTTCCATACCATACAATAGTACTGGTCACAGCACTGTTTTGCACACATTTCATTGGCATTCTTCTGTCATATACTACACCTGACACGCTGTGTCAGTTGACTGCAGCCCCTCTGATTTTTGACCTCCTTATTCAGACTTCCTTTCTCCTTTTTCTCCTTAATTACCCATCCCAGATACTTGAAGCTGTTAACCTATTCCACTATTTTCCCCTTCTATTACAATTCTCAGCTGCTTTTAAACTCCACCGTTTGCTGACATTACATCTGTCTTATCTGTACTCCATTTCATCCCATGTATCGTCAGTTTTGCATTCCATTCCCTTATCCTTTGCTGAAGTTCTCACTCAGAGTCTGCCTGTAATGCCACATCTTCTGCGTATAGCAGCTTTGTTGATCTGTTCCCTCTGACCTGTTTGGTAATGTAGTCCATCACCAGTATGAACAGCAATGGGCTCAGAGCTGAACCCTGGTGCACACCCATTCCCACTAAGAGACCGAACACTGTTCATACTTGAGTCATTGGGTCCTTGTACATAGCTTGCACTAATTCTACCAATGTTTCTGGGACTTTGAACCACCACAGGACTGCTCAAATTAGCTTTCCTGTGACCTTGTCATATGCTTTCTCCAAGTCTAAGAAAGCCCTGTTGGATTCTTTCCTCATCTCTAACTTCTTCTCAACTATCTGTCTTGCTGCAAACAGTGGGTCAGTTGTGCTGTATTCTGATCTGAATCAAACTGCTCATCTCTCTTCTTACCTTCTACTACTCTTTGTAGTTGTTTATCAATCTCCCTCTCCAGAATTTTCATGCAATGAAATACCTCTGTACTTCCCACAGTTGTGAATGTCCCCTACTGCCACTAGTGTGCTTATTCTCCATCATTTGGGATATTTTTTCTCTCCACACTGCTATGAGTACCCTCAGGAGTCATTTCTTCTCTATCTCACTCAGGATCTTTATCATATCTGCTGTGACCTCATCTGAGCCTGCTGCTTTCCATACCTTCATTGCCCTTAGTGTTGTTCTTACTCCTTCTATGGTGGGTTCCTCCTCTTCTCTCATTGTAGGCTGTGCCTTGGGCAGTACAGCTTCTGTGGGGTTTTCTTCATTCAGAAGCTGTTGAAAGTACTCCTGCCATCTGCCTTTGATGTCCTGTGGACTAGTGAGCAGGTTGTTGCTAGCATACCTTATGAAGGGTGTCTGACTATCTTCTTTATCTTTCTGTCTTTGCTTTGTACCCTGATATAGTTTCTTTGTGCCACTTACCAAGCCACGTCCCAGAAGCTGGTGGAGTGCCTCTGATGTCTTGTTCTTTGCTACTGTAATTCCTTTCTTAGCCTCTTTGCTAGCCACCAGTATTCCTTACTATCCTGGTCCATCTTTTCTATCTCTCACTTTTCCTGCACTTCTTTCTTTTGGTGACTTCCTGGGATTCTGCATTACAGCACCAGCCATACCTCCCAACTATACTGAATTACTAATTTTTTAACGAGTTTTGGGGTCCAAAACATGGGGTGCCAAGATTCCCGAGTGGCACCCCTTAATTTCCGAATTTCCCAGCTGTTTTATTTGAAAATTTTTTCTCATTTTTTTTTTAGCTGACGTCATCACATGTGCAATGATGTCAGCTCAGCAAAACAGCTTGCCAGCCTGTCAGAATTGAACTAAATGGCCTGCCAGCGTGCATGCATTCATTTCCGGCCAGCCGACAGAAAGAGGGAATTCCTATCCTGAGTGTGTTTTGGAGTTAAGTGTAATAATGAA
Organism: Protopterus annectens; assembly: GCF_019279795.1. Lineage (NCBI taxonomy): Eukaryota > Metazoa > Chordata > Ceratodontiformes > Protopteridae > Protopterus > Protopterus annectens. Next base: position 1,702,778,501 of record NC_056728.1, on the reverse strand, counting down.
GTGTTGTACGGTTTGGATGATTTTGTCGGGTTTTACAGCTTGCGTATAGTAAAATTACAGGCACTGTTTTGTCTGCAGCACACGTGAGCATCATGGTTTGAAAAGGAAAAGACATACGATAAGTAAGCTCTCAGAGCGGTGTTACAGTTTTTGTTTTGCAGACTTCCCTGATGCTTCACTGAGTGTGGCTGGATATAATAATGTTCCGAAGTCTTAGCAACTGCATAAAGGATAACCCTGGTCTAAAGCAGTTCGCTGCATAGTTGACTGTGAAAGGTGATTTGGTTTGCCTACAGCATTTTAATGGAATAAGTTCGGAAATATTAATATATGCATTAAATTATTGTACTGATTCCACAACTTGTGCTTTTTGATAGTCTACCTTTTTTTTATGCAGCCAATGGTACTGCATAGGTTTAGGAGATGTTTTGGTAGGATTGTTGGAATTGTACACTGTGATTAGCTAGAAATGTCTGATTTATACACTGAGCTACTTTGGTGCTATGTAGTTCTTCCAACACAAGTTTTGCTGAGTTAAAGTTAAAGCAGGTATTTGTTCATTTAACAGTATCATTATGGAACTCCTAGCAGCAGTGGAGGAGCGAGGCTAGAAGTGGTTTCCAAGAATGGCTAAACGTAATGATTGCTGGCTGAATGGAATGAAGGTAATGAGAACTGGTGTGTGTGTGTGTGTGTGTGTGTGTGTGTGTGTGTGTGTGTGTGTGTGTGTGTGTGTGTGTGTGTGTGTGTGTGTGAGAGAGAGAGAGAGAGAGAACATCAGTGTGTGATGCTTTGTAAAACACAGATAAGTATAATATGTCCTAGTGAAGGGCAACTTTTTTAGGAACTCCTCTTTGATGGAATGTAGTTGAGACAGTGGTAGTCTGAAGATTCCTGGTCCCACAGTCCATTATTATAGTATTTGTATATGTGTGTGTGTGTGTGTGTGTGTGTGTGTGTGTGTGTGTGTGTGTGTGTGTGTGTGTGGTATTTGTATTTGTATAGTTGTCTGTTTTTTGATAAATGATTAATGTGCTCCAGATGGACTATTTGTATAAATGACTGAATAATTTACAGACAGTAATAAAATATAAACACAGTTTATCAATGTCTTAAAGTGAAATACAAAACACAGAAAGAAAGGCACAGCAGCAAAACTAGAATTAATTAATCTACATCAGATGTGTGGAAATGAGCCTGCATAATGTATCAGCACAAAGCCAAACTGGAGCAGTGCAAATTAACATTAGTATATCAGTACATGACAATGGGAATGGTTTGTACTAAGCTTACAAGGCATCACCCACTGAAGTAAGCCAACAACTGTGTCTAGGTGCACTGTCTGCAGAACACAGACATATAATGGAGCATGTCAATCTATCCACTGGAACTACAGCAGATTTGGAAAATCATTAGGGAGATTGGCATGTTTAGACCATCAAACTAAAAAAAAAAAACAGCCTTAGACTATGATGTCCTGCTAATATCAGGAACACTGATTTCACCCCCTCCCCAGTAACACTGATTTCACCCCCTCCCACGGCAGGTTACAGCTTCTGGTTGGGTCAAGTATTGCATTACTGGTTGATAAGAGGGAACTAAGAGCTAAAAAGAGATACAATATATACAAAAGTCTTTTTCATTAGAATAAATTTTGATACATCACATATGCATAAATGAGTCTGCATTATGACTATGGAAATGATGACCATTACTTGATTTACCCATAACCTTTGAGATTGAAGAGTGAGACCATAAATATCATCAGAAATGGGCAAGTTTTAAAATAATTCCACTATAGTTTAATACTTCTCTTGTAATTTGTCAGAATGACCTTGTGGAAATGTTTGGGCAACGTTCCTCACATGCACATGTTTTTGAATGTTCCAGTGCCTACATGTACAGAAGTGCAATATGTTCATCAACAGTGTGGCTTTAAATGAGTGGACTCAATGTACATTTATGAAATGTTATTATTTTATATACACTTGCATAATAAAACTAGTTTGGTGTAGATATATTCAATTTTAAAATAAATTTGTTCTACAAATTTGCCACTGATTTTGAAATTTGTAGCTTGCCAGCCTATTTAGCTAAACTAAACAGATCTTTTTTATGGTGATAATTACATTTTATCACTATTTAAAAGATTTCTGCTTAGCCTTTCACATAGAAGTCTTACAGGGTCATTGTATAATCCATGAATAATAAAATTATTTTTCCTCTTATCGGTTAAAGCACCACCTCCCACGTAATGTACAACTCTACAATGCTGCTACTGTAATGCAACAAGCCTCTAACCTGCTCTTAACATGACTTCCATGTTCTTCAGCCATGTAATCACAGCAGTTAAGGGAAAGTTCTGTTAAGAGTAGCAATGCTGTTGCAATGTGCTTTGTATCTGTGCACGTCTATGAATAAGAAGATAGATGGTATGTGATGTCAGATAATTGCAATGAAGGATGTGTTCCATATTTTAGTGATTTAAATAAATTGAATCACAATGTAGAAAAAAATCCCATTTTTATCATTTGCAATGAACCCTAATATGTGTTTTAAATAAGTTTTATTTGCAAAGACTATCTCATGTTAAGACTTTACCCAGTATATCTGAAGTCCACAATGCAAATTGCAGCTCTATAGCTTAAAACAAATCAATATTTTTTTCTTTTAATTTAACATACTTTGCTGAAACAAACAAAACATAGTCCACAGCTTTAAATGCAGAGGCCATGATCCACAAAGCTTCAATAAAAACAGAGGTTAATACACAGACAAGATTGTTGGTTCCTACATTATCAGAATATAATCAGATACACAGTTCTCATTCTGGACAGTTACTGACATCATGGAGTGAGTGAAAGCCTCTCTTCAATACAGAGGCAGCTTATCATGTTGCTTTCTACATGGCCCACCTCATTAGTAAGGATATCTCATCCAGGGGGAAGGAGGTCATAACATCCCTGTATTCTTCCCTTATAAGACCCATTATGGAGTACAATGTCCCTTTCGGCATATAGTGTTTATGGGAAATGGAGCAAAATAGCCAGGTAATAGGACATTGGAATAGCTGCAGGGGGACTCTGGTGCCGCATTTTGGTTGTCTGTTCTTCAGTTTGCGTTTGAAAGCTGATATCTCACAATTGCATTGGAGTGTGTGGGGTTACATAATTATGTATGCAAATTTTACGCTAATCGGTGTACAGATTTGTACCTATTTTTCACGGGGCTTGTCCAGATTTTTGATGTTTCCAGGTTGAGAGGTATGCCACCAGCTTTCCTTATGTACCTTATTTCCATAACTGTCTTGGCCACATATCTGTTCTGCAGTCCTTACACAAGCTGTTTTGAGGTGCTGCCATTCTTCTTCAACTCCACCTATTTCCTCCTCTTCTTGAGGTGCCAGAGCCCTGAGTAATTCCTTGAACTGTTGTGTTTTCTGTCCAGTCAACATCTATGTCTTCAGCCTGGTCTTTGTTGACCTTGGAATCTTCTCTGACTAATGCTTACAGATGATTGTTGTAATCAGTGGTTTATGCTGTGGGCTGACTGTTTCACTTGGGATGACTTTGCAATCGCTGATTATACCCCAGTGCCCTTTCTTTAATAAGAGTAAGTCTACCAGAGTTGCATGTTGGCCACCCTTGTATGTGATCTTATAACTGTCTGTCTTTCTGAACCAGGTGTTGGCGACTATCAAGTCATTTGCCAGACAGAAGTCTAGAATGGCCTCTCCTTCTTTATTCTGTTGTGGATTGATTGGTTTTACTTCCAGCTTTCTCTCAATGGAACTATCCCAGGTAAGACACGCTGAGCATTGGCCAGCCAGTAGCTTAATGGGCCATGTACACATTGGCCAATAGGGGCACATGCACACTTCCCACTATTACCATGGGCCCATGGCGTAGGTAGGAGTAGGCTGGGTCCTTAACCCACTTATCACTAGCAAATACCCATGCCCAGTTCTAGAGACATAACTAAACATGGCAAAATCAGCTAGAGCCATATTTTATACCATCGAGTGGCTAGCCCTGCCACAGCATGCAGTCTGTGATCCATGTTCTCCTATCATGAGGATACTGTGCACCACAGTAGATGTCCAAAGTGGTTAGTTTATACAACTCTTCCTCCTATAGGGCACCATGTAGAGTCTGTGCTATTGCCCACAGCTCCATTCTTTGCAGACTTTGAGATGGATACACTCAGCATGCTTTTTGGAGGTGGGTGGAGCCCCACAGAGACACAGGGAGAACATGCAAACTCCAAACAGGCATTGGCTGGAGGTCAGGATCGAATCTTGTACCTTGTACTTGGAAGGCAAAGACCTTAACCATTATGCCAACTGGTCACGAAGTCACTGTCTGCAACTCTTGGCTATCACAGATCTCATGTCTCTATTTTTGTGCAACAGGTTCTGCTGTGACATTTCTGGTTGCTCTTCTCTTGTATGAATAAGTTAGTTGTATTTGTGTTTGTCTGGTGTAACTTGAATGAGATTTCACATGTACAGCTTTCCATCCTTCCCTTGAACTACAAAGGCTCATGGTTCAGATGATTCTCTCAAATGGCACAAATATGAGTTCACCATGTTCCTTGTGTAATCTGGCATTGGGTATGTAAGCATGGCTTCCCCTGGACTGTTATTATGATATGCATTACAGCTGGTGCCAGTTTGCTCTATTTATACTATCTAAGTGAACAGTCCTAACAAGGATATTATATTTTATTCAGCAAGCATGCTTGTGGAAGATGTACTCATAAGTTACAAGCAAGACAAATTCACCACTCCCTTGCATAATGTAACCACACTCTTTGTCTCGGGTAACCCACCCTTTTAACAAACCACACCCAGAAGTGCCAATTTCAAATTCCATACAAAGTGACTTTATACAGCCAATGTGTAATGTAGCAAAGGCAACATGTAAACACAAGTATCAGGTACTAACACATGAAATGATAACAGTAACCATCTTCTTCTTCTTCTTTCGGCTTTTCCCAGTTAGGGGTCGCCACAGCAGATCACCTGTCTGCTCATGATTGGCAGTGGAGTTTTACGGTGTCGAGTTGCCAGCCTGGCACACAACCTTCCACAGAAGGCACACACATGTACGCACTCACACCTAGGGCCAATTTAGAGTGTCCAATCCACCTACAGCATGTCTTTGGGATGAGATTCCCCAAAAAACACTCTAACAGACAACTAGTAAGAAAGAAAGAAAACAAAACCACAATGAGACCACTGGCATCTCTTTATTTGTTAATTGTTGAAGAACCATTGAATGATTATGATTCCAGATATCATTCTAATCATAAACAAATGAAAGCTACTACAACTGCAACTGTCAAGCAGTAAAAAAAGACGAATGCCCATCACACAGTCAGGCATTTGGTTACAGTGCTGCTTTGCAACAAGACTGTGTATGACAGTTGACAAATTTGGCATACAGTACAGTACTGTGACAAGCCTCTATACCTCACAGGGCATCCAGTCCTTTAGAGATCCATTCACATCAGTTCTGATACTCAGCACTCCTCTGTGCCACAGGACTCCATTCATACAAATGCCAATATACAATAGCAGCAAATGTCAGAAGTACAACATGGCAGCTTGGCCCACAGAGGCCATTCATTTAAGCATCTTCATACCATCCAGATTACTTTTTTTGTCATTGTTTTTTCATACTCTTCAACTTATTTCTGCATCTTTTCAACACATCCTAACCGGCCATAAATTCATTGTAGAAATGGTAGAGCAAATAATTAGATTAATTTGGTGGCCCGCTTCCTCAGAAGCCATGATTTTCAAGATGTTCTGAGGTACATTTTTGAGCTTTCTCCCCATTTTTTTGATCTCTTGATGGCTTGAACAAAAATCATGAACAAGGAAAGAAAGTCAGTCCTATTTTGTTTTCTTTCAAGACAGAAATATATTGTGTGCAAGGCTTAATGATCAAAGCTAAAAAAAGTAGTTTCCAGTAATCTGAGAAGACAAATGCTTGTGAACACATAGAATTTATATCTGGGAATAATCCCTAAATTTGAGAATAGTCCCTGCCTCCTACACCCCAAAAAATATGGTCACCTTCCATGTATCCTTCTAGTGTTAGATAGGGATAAATGTGATGGAACTAATGGCCACGGACACATATGTCACGGTCAAGGGTTTACCTTCATAACGTTGCAGCCACTTCATCGAATCTGAAAATGGCGTGGCCAAAACATCAGAAGTGCAGAAGCACAAAGTCCTGGAACATCATTGTTCCTCTCCGGGAACGTAACTACTTGACCACCATGGTGAACTTTGCCCTTTCTCCACTGCAGCATGATCTTGGATTTGGCATATTTAAGTGGGGGGGTGGGGGGTGAAGCCCCCCACTGCGATGGTTGTAATTTTCTACTGGTTGTCTTTTTCTCATTGGTGGTCAAGTGGTTACTTTCCCAGAGAGGAACGATGACGTTCCAGGACTTCATGCTTCTGCACTTATGACGTTTTGGTCACGCCATTTTCAGATTTGATGAAGTGGGCTGCGACGTTATGAAGGTAAACCATGTCAAGTTACTGCTGTCATAAATCTAGAAATAGCATGCCTTCTTACCCCTGCCACCAAAAGGCAGTCACCTTCTGTATACCTCTCTGATGTCAGATTGGGGCGAACGTGATAGAATAAACAAAACACAGTAGCACATTTTAACTTGTTGCTTTCAGATATTTGTACACATCATGCATCCTTACCTCCACTCCCAAAAAATAGCCACCTGTATAACAAGTCTAATATTTGATTGTAATAAAGTGAACAAAAATTCCAGTTACAGTAATGTTTCCTATGTTGTTTATACTAGGTGGGATACTGCTTCTAGACAAGCTATAGTGATCTTCTGTGCACATGTCTGACATTTGTGAGAAAAATTAAAGAAATAATGAAGACACTGTCATTATCCCCTCCCCCAAACAAAAGCTGTAGAGACCTACTGAATATACTTGTGAGGAAGGCCAGTTTTACACTGGATGAAGTCCAGGATAGAGGGGCCTACTAAGCCTGTGTCAGAATTCATTTATACTGTCTGGTGTGTGGAGACCACCGGGCCTCCAGAAGCTCTGAAGTTCTAGATGTTCTGTTATACATTTATGCCTTATTTTTGAAAGATAATGACTTTTTTCAATGTTGTACAGAATAATTATGTATGCACCCATCAGTTTTGTATATGTCCACATATTAAAAAACAGTCTTATTATTTTTTCACAGGCACATACAAATACCCACATACACACAGAGCCATACACACAGAATGCCACCTTAGCTAAGAAGCCATGTATATCACAAGATGCACTGAATTTTCACACAATAACACACACACACACACAGACACACTCACACAGACACACTCACACAGACACACACACACACACACACACACACACACACACACACACACACACACACACACACACACACACACACAAAATACATGCTTACCCAAAGGTAAATTGGAGAAATGATAACTCATCTATGACATGTCTTTGGGGTGTTGGAAGAAACCAGAACACCTGGATAAAACCATCACAGAGACAGAGAGGATATGTAGACTCCACAGAGAAGGAGCCACAGCCAAAAACTCAGCCAAAAAGCCATGAGAATTGAGACGGCAATGCTACTCACTGTGCCACTGTAGCAATGATCAGTTACTTTCATACATAACCTGCGCAGACCAAGATAGCTATCCACTTATTGTGTACAATACCAATGTCTGACTGTGATGGAAAGTGAACTAAATTGTGTCTAGCCTGTTACATGGAACTACAATATAAAACCCCATACATGCACACATGCATACTAGTATGTGTGCACTTGGACATACACACACACACACACACACACACACACACACACACACACACACACACACACACACACACACACACACACACACACACAACTATGGCAATTTCTGCGGAATACAATACATTATGTGACATTGCTCTTGCCATGTCAGAATATCGACTGTTTATCAGTGATCTAGCTACAGCAGGGCTGTCACTTATATTCACAGATTGCATCTGTACCCATATATTAAAGACACTTTACTGACTGTACACCTGATAATTTATTTCCTTACTGATAATTTTTTTGTTAAGTTATCCATCCGCTGTATCATCTTTCAGAAATGCATTTCTAAGTCAGTGTCAGTCATTTCTGAAATTCTTTTACTTTTTCTTTGGTCATTGGTAAATGTGGAGTTACACAAAGAATCTCTAACTCTTCTAACATTTCTTTACGTTTTTTTCTAATAAATGTGCTGTATGCAATATACAATATACACTTTTCTGGTAAATGTGCTATACTCAGTACATCCACTATGTATAATATCTTTCTTGGGTTGTATTTCACTTTCAGACCATATATCCTCTGTAGTCTCAGAGGTACCTCATACAAGAATTTTTTAAGAATCCTTTGAAAGCATTTGTGGTCTGTTTGATCTTTGATATAGATATTTTTCTGGACTTTCTCACATCCATACACTGTTTCTAAAAGCTCCTTTTCTATCTCACCATATTTCTGCTGTGCATTTGCTAATGTTATTGGCCAAGAAACAGCTTGAAACAAAACTGGCATAGTCACATCAACTGTATACCTGTTTGATGAGCACGTTAATACTCTTTAACTGTTCATATATCTTTTCCCAGACTACACTGTGCTATAACAATTTTTTATTCACAGTAATCTTAGGCAGTAGTACTGGTTACAAAGTTTTAAGGTACCATATCTTACCAAAAAAAAAAAAAACATAATGCCTGTTTGACTTGTTGTGTCTTTGGCACTTGCACATTTTTTTTTAAAGGTTCAGGTGTTAGACACTCTGATGCTAGAATATGATCCATGTACTTCAGATGTGTTAGAGGTATGACTGCCGAATCCTACACAAATGCACTTTATAAGCACTTACACGAGTGCATGGATCATGCTATCCCTAATAGAACCAAGATGTTATCCTCCAAAAAAAGAAGCCATTCTGGTGGTCCTCTGCCATAAACAAACTCTACAACAGAAGAAAGAAACTGTTGCAAAAAAGAGTAAAATCCCATGACTGGAGGAACTCCCTGGTCAACCTCAGTAAGAAGATGAGATCCGTCATAAAATCCTCCAAAGCTAGTTACGAAAACAAAATTGCCACTGACTCTAAACACAACCACAAAGCATTCTATAGCTATGTCAAGAATCTAAATGGGAACACTCAGATCTGCTCTGAGTTACAGCACAATGGCACTAAATATACAGAACCAACTGATATTGCCAACATCCTAGCAGATAGGTTCAGTGCTAACTTTACCCCCTCTCACCCCCTAGAGGGCCCATCTCTATACCAGAAGAATGCAAAGTTCCTATAATCACGGCTGCACAGGTAAAAAACACACTCTACAAAGCCAAGAACACAGCATCCATGGGACTTGACAATATCCCAGGCTGCGTTCTACACGAACTACAGAATGAAATGGCACCCTACCTAAGTACCATGTTCAATCATAGCCTCACCTCAGGCTTTGTACCCACTGAATGGCACACCGTGACAGTTATCCCACTCCTCAAAGGGGGAGCCACGACGAACCCTGGGAACTACCACCCCATTAGCCTGAAGAGCCTGGTCTGCAAGGCCATGGAATGTATCATCATGGAACTCATAAACAAAGACATTGGTAATCTCCAAACTCTGGACCCTACCCAGTTTGGATTTGTAAAAGGCAGATCATGTCTCCTAAACCTGATTGACTTCTTTGAAGCAGTCACCAAAGCCATAGATGAGGGTAAAATGGTTCACACAGCTTATCTAGATCTCGCCAAGGCTTTCGACACCATCCCTCACTCTGGAATTATAGATAAGCTCACTAAACTAGGTATAAATCCCTATGTCACAAGATGGGTTGCCAACTGGCTCACGGACAGAACCCACACTGTGAAAGTAGCGGATTTCAAATCCGACATCAGACCAATGACAAGTGGAGTACTACAGGGTTCAGTCCTGTGTCCTCTCCTGTTTGGTATCTACTTCTCTGAGGTGCAGGCCAACACGGAAGGTCTTTGGCTAACAAAGTTTGCAGATGACTGCAAACTAGGAGCCATAATTAAAACTCCTAACGATGTGGACAAACTACAAAAGGGCTTCACTGAGACAGATACCTGGCGTCAAAGCCATGGCCTGAAGCTCAATGCCAAAAAGTGTATTGTCATCCCCTTTGGTAAAAACTCTGTACCTATGAACTACCACATAGCTGGTAGTCTACTTAATGCCGAAAATGTGATAAGAGACCTTGGGACACAGATGGACAGTAGTCTCTCCTTTGATAATCACATCGCCACAGTGGTCAGGAAATCCTTCTACGTGGCTCATCTCATCACAAAAGGATTCTCATCCAGAAAAAAAAGTGGTCATTGTTCCTCTCTACTCATCACTCATTAGACCAATTATAGAGTACAACGTCCCTTTTGGTATGTACCTCACAAGACATCTACAACAACTGGAAAGACCACAGAAATACCTCACGAAGAGGATTACTGGCCTCAAACAGATGCCCTATTCAGACCGTGTCAAAAAACTACAGCTTTATTCCATCACATATCGCCTACTCAGGGGCGATCTCTGCCTAACATAAAAAGCTATGTCAAACCCAGAGCTGTTGGGCATGCTCCACTTAAAGAAATCCCAATCCCTCCTAGCTACACGCTCTAGGGACATAAATCTTGTCACCACAATAAACAGAACATGCTGGAGGGATAGATTCCTGTCTCAGAGACTTCCCATACTCTGGAAGAGACTACCTATCTATGTCAAACAGAGCTCCTCATTAGCACTCTTCAAGAAAAATCTTGATGATTGGATGGGAAATGGGAAATTCACACGGGGATCACTTCTGTGGCTCTGCTCGACAGGGGCACAGGAAAAGAATTCTCTTGGGTAGCGAAAGCCAGGGTACATTTTTTGGCTAGGCTTGTATGGGCCCTAGGGCCGATAGCCTAGTACCTACCTATAAACCTATGAACTTATGAACCTGGGCAGTAAAAGAGCAGATGAAGAAGCTAGAGGTGATGAAGATGAAGTGCCTGAGATGGGTGGTAGGATGCACACTGTGGGACAGATGAAGTAATGAGGACATAAAAGCAGAAGCCAAAGCAGCTCCAATTGCAGAAAAGGTCAAAGAGAACAGATTACAGTGGTTTGTGCACATATGGAGAAAAACAGAAAACAATCTTTTGAAGAAGTTTTGGAACAGACAGGAAGAAAGCAAGAGGAAAGAAGGACATGCAGCAAAGAGGTGGATGGATTGTGTGAGATGAGACCTGTAGCAGTCAGGCATGAATGTCAAAGAAGGCAAGAGAGTGGCATTGAATAGACAGAAATGGCAACAGTTGACACAGCAACACAACCCCATGCAAAAAAGGGGAAAAAAGGAGCTGATGATGATGATGACTTCTTGAAGCCAAGTCTCCATGTGAAGATGTAGTGCACTAAGAACTACCCCCAAAAGACCAGATGTCCAGTATAAATACTCCTGACAAATACTCTAGATTGCTACATCTCAAAGCAAAACTAACTACTAAACAAACCGAGTCACTAGCAGATGACTAATTGATGAGCATTGAAAGCTCAAATTGCTTACATCTGACCACACCAAAGCATTAAAGATTTTATCAGTGACTGACATTAGTTCTCCTTGATAAAGCGACATAAATGTACCATTACCAGAGATTCCAACTTCCACTACCTGAACAACACATAGATAAACTCACTGACATCTTCATTAGGTACATTTTAAGTCAGATAGCCATTGATGATATCAAGCCCAGCTCCAAATCTGGCAAACACAAGATACTCAACTGAGCTATTGTTATTAATAAACTCATAGACCTGACAAAACTTGCTGTCCTCCCTACAGTACTGAGTGATCACTGTCGATTCATTATCACTGACCCGTTGATATGTTAACTATGGCTAGATCTTTTACCAGCAACTACCCGTACTCCCTTTTTTATGAACTTTCTCAAATTAAAAAGTTCTTCATGTAATTTTTCAAACTAACAAGAATACATCTTTTGAAAAAGACTGAGATGCTACACTATAATACATTTTACATTCATTACGTCCACTGCAAGGAAAATATTTCCCTTTGACCAAACACTGACTCATCATTTTTCCATACCATCATCATCTCTTTATCACTTTTTTTAAACAATAACATAGAGCTTGAATAACTTGAAAAGCTACTAGCTCAGACCCTGAATGGGAGACCTTAGTCAAAAGAAGGAAATAATACAAACAACCAATTTAAAAAAAAACTTTATTACAAAGCAGCATTTCCTTCTGAGGAATCTCAAGAGTTTCTTAAAGGAGCAGGCATATTTTTATCAACCAGAGGGGAAGCTATGGCCATAACTAATAAAGAACTGAAGGAATTTATTTGGGATGGAAAGAGGGCAAGAGTTAAGTGTGATAAGTTGTTTCTGTACACAGAACAAAGTAGTTTAGGATTTCCAGATTTGAAGGACAACTTCAGATCTACACAGTTAAGGTTCATTTATATATAGGACAAGTAGAGAACCACAAATGAAAGTGGAAAGAAATAATGTTGAAATTGGGGCAAGGGGTGGTGGTCATACGATAAGCAGAGAGTAGGATTTTGAATGCAGGCACTTAAGGAGAACAGTAACAACCATACAGAATATTATTCATACAAAGTAGCAGAAAATATTTTGAGAACTAAGCCAATACTGGAAGAGAAAATAAATTTTACTAATTGGGATGGCTATGAGAAAGGGCAGTGAGAACAGAGAAGAGTGAGCTGGAATTTATTTGAGAAAATTAGCAAAGGAACCAAAATATATTGGGAGGAAATACCTGAGGGAGGGAAAAGTCATAGAGTAGGATGAGACCAAGCCAAAGTTTGGACTGCAGGTTGAAGGCTGCTTTCCCTTCCGGGAACTGATAACAGAGTATAGGCATATAGAAAGGGATAGGAGAGTGTTAAATGAAAGGCCAGCTCCAGATGAGTTTATAGTTGACTCAAGAACAGAAGTTGTGGTAATAAGGGATAACTAGTAGAACTATAAAATCAATCAGAAGATATTCGACAAGACTGGGAAATGAGAACGCACTATACAAAGGAACAAAGGGAGGATATTTGTAGGGCTCCCAAATATTTAAGAAAATCTAGAATAGTTAGGATTTTTGCATGGAAGTGTTTGCATAGATATTTTTATACCCCCAAGTAGACAAAAGAGAATTTTTCCACGGGTAGACAGCAATTGCTGGAGATGTGATGGGAAACTTATGGGTACCTGGGAACATGTGTTTTTGGGTCTGTAATGAGCTGATAGATTTTAGAAATTCTCTACAGGGTACTTTGCCAAAAATGTTGAGGGAACAGATTATTTTAATTAAGGAAATGATTCTTTTGAGCTAGGATATAGATAATGAACAGCCTAGATACAATAAGGCCTTACTAAATTTAATATTTCTGGCTGCCAAAAAAAGAATTTACTAGGAAATGGAATTCAAAAACAAAACAAACTGTAACAGAATTTTTGAATTTTGTAAAGAGGACAAAAGAACTGGAAAGACAAGGAGTAAACAAGATAGAAGTAATTGGAATCTGTGGAAAGAATATAGACAGAATAATGTCCAGGAGGAAGAGGAGTGATATTTCAGGGAAGGCAGGACTTGAGCAAACTATGTAATGCTATATTGAATAACTGTTAAGACAAAATCATATCTGCAAAATATGTAGAAATAAAAAAAAACTCTTGTAATTGTTTGAATTGACTCATAATTGAATGTGTACTCTTGTCACTATGCTATGTGTAATGTCAATAAAGATGGTTTAAAAAAACTTCTTGAAGGAAATCACTCTCCTTAAAGGCAAAAACAAACAAACAAACAAACAAAAAACTATAACATTTAGTGGAGCAGGTTTTTCTGGTGCAATCCTCTTAACCCATTGTAGCATGTCTAATAAAGTTGGTTTTCACCAAGACATGATACTTCAAGACTAATGCAATGAACAGGCTCAAAAATGACATACATACATACATATGTTTAAGTGGAGGGGCAAGCTTCCCATACCCCCATGCAGGGGCTTAGTCTCCTGCACATTCTTGTTTAACATAACCAAATCCAAGGTAGCACAACCTTAGGGCAGGTTATAAACTGTCTAAATTTGAGCGTGTTCAGTGAACTGGGCTCCAATGATTAGGTTTCAACAATAGCATACCCAGTGAATCCGAGAAATACCACCTTAGTCTAGATGTTTCCTAAGTACCCAGCCAGCTTAAATCACTCAGACATCATACTTTGGCTCCTGGTCTTCTTCACAAATTTTAAGGAGGGGAAATAGTAGAATTGTGCAGTGCAAAAATAGAACATGGTCCCTCTACAGCAGTGTACCATTATTTAATTATCTGGCCCACAAAGCCCATCATTGGCTGCTATTGCAAAAGGAACAACTGGTCACAATTTTCTGACAGGGCCACACTATTACTAGCCCTCAGCATATTTAAAGTATTTAATCAAGGAAATTGCCTATGCTTGTCTTCCAAATTTCATATCTATAATCTTTATTTTCCACTAAGAAGTAAAACTAATAATGCACTCCCATTGTATGGCCTCCTTTAGCTTGCCTGTTACTGAGAATGCTTTTTCATAGATAGGCCAGATAACCTTTTCCATTTCATTATCTATGATTTTAGAGTAGCAGGCTTTGCTGCCTCCATTAGTTCCTGCTGTACATCCTCAGTAAACAGATGCTTAAATGGAATTTAGTCCCTATCATCCAGGTAGTCAACTGAAGTTGTTTTCTGTTGGGATGTATCAAACACTGCTGTTCTTGTGTGACTAGTTCCACTGGCTGAGGAAACTTGTGGTAACTGCCCCTTGCCATTTCCAGAAGAAGGGGAGAACCATGGTTGCCTTGGCCAGAAGGGAATCACCACAATGATTTTGGGGGATTCCATCTGAATCTTCAAAAGTATCCTGGATGTTAGTGGAAAGGGTAAAAAAGCATACAGAAACATTCCTTTCCAAGGAAAAGAAAAGACATCTGTCTACCAGGCCTTCCTGCATGGAGTCCTGGAGCAGAATCCTGCCAGCTGATTGTTCAGAAAGGAGGCAAAAAGGTCTACTTGAGGAACTCCCTACAGCTGGATTGAATCTGAAGACTTCCTGATCTAATTTCCATTTGGGAGGCTCTGCCCTGTCCTGGTCAGGTTGTCTGCTATACAGTTTTGATCTGATGGAATGTAAGATGCCTGTAGAGTGAGACTGTGCTGTGCAGCTGTATCCCAAGCTGACATGGCTAGTCTGTGGTGTCCGGGAGGGTATGACCTGGTTTCCCCTTGCTTGCTGATGTACCACATGACTGTAGTATTGTCTGTAAGTGCCTTGATCAGGGCAGGCATCTATTTTATATTTATGTGCTTGCATCTGTTCTTGCTGTCCCACATGCCTTGCACTTTTATCCTTCTTGAAACTGTTCCCCCAGCAAAGTCCAATGCATCTGTGGTGACTGACTGCTTTAGAACAGAGAGGTAGAAGGGTAGACCAAGCTTTATGGATATTTGTTGTCTCCACCGAGTGATTTCTATTCTGACAAACCCTAGTACTAGGATTTGAAAAACAAAAGATGTTCATGTTAGGACCAGAGGGACTTCAAACAGCATTGTATCTTTCTCAAGTGAAGTCTTGCCAAGAGTATCATGAGAATCATAGATGCCATGAGACCCAAAATTCAGAGGTATTTCCTCCTGTGGAAGAAAAGCTCTTTGAACTGTGGTGTTTATTTGACATCTCAGAAGCACAATCGTGTTCGAAGGAGTCAGAAATAGTTTGGAATGTTCTCTTGGAATCCCAGCTTGTATAAGAGATCCCTCACCCAAATGCCTGAAGAGTGGATGAATAGGAATGTAATGATAAGCATCCTTTAAATCTAATATATAAGAAAAAAGAATGAACGTGCCACCTCTTGCTCTCAAATAGTTAGATAACTGAAACACTCAGTACAAACAGCAGTTTAGGTGGAAGCTTGGTAGCTCTTGCAAGAACTGTTGAGCTGTTACAAACAGCAGTTTAAATTGAAGCTTGCTAAAACTGTTGAGCTGTTAACAGCAGCTGAAACACTCAATACAAACAGCAAAACAGCAGTTAGAGTGGAAGTTTGCTGGCTCTTACAAGAACTGTTGGGCTAGTAAGAAACAGCTGAAGCACTCAATATAAACAGGCTGCAGTTTAAGTTGAAGCTTGCTAGCTCTTACAGGAACTGTTGAGCTATTAAAAACAGCTAAAGCACTCTTGATACAAACAGCGATCTAAGTAGGAGCTTCCCAGTTCTAATTAGACTGTTAACCCTCTTTATTATATAAAACAAATAGTAAAACAAACAGTAAAATATAGGATAAGCGCTTTTGGTTATGCTTAACCTACAGAGCCTGTTAGAAATAAGACAAACTTCCTTTTTATATACAAAACAGTTGCCACTCCCATTCTGAAGACATCATTCCTTAAAGTGAAAGCTTAGATTGTATTCACTTTTTATTTCTCAGGCCTCGCTCTTTTAATTTAGGTTTTAGGGGTACTACCCCATTCAGTCCTGGGGGATGATCTGCTCTCAGATCCATAATCCACCTTGCTTCTTCAGCTTCCATTTTATTCATTAGGTCACCACCTCGTATACTTTCTTTTATGTTCGATAAAGCCATAAATCTAAAAGAGTGGTTCTCAAATCTAGAGATATGTTGGGAGAGAGAATTAGTTTCTACCTTGTTTCTTATATCACATATGTGGCAAAGAATACATTCCTTGAATTTTCTGTTTGTTTTGCCTATATAATAAGCTGTGCAGATACTACAGGTTGCAACATATACTAGGTTCCGGCTATTGCAATTCACTAGCCCTTGGAAAGTATATATCTTATTTGTTACAGGATGTATAAATGTGTCTTGTGAATCCAAGCACATGCTTTACAGAAACGACATTTGCGTGTACCTCTGTTAGGCCTTGTAGGAGCAGCCTGAGTGATATAATTTCTCATCTCTATTCCATCTTTTTGGCATAAAAGCCTCTTTAGATTCTTTTTGTTCTTAAATGCAAAGCTGGGTTTTTCTCCTACCAGTTCTTTAATTCTAATATCTGAAGTTAAGATTGGCCAATATATTCTAATAAGACCTATCAAGCTTCCACCTAAACTGCAGTTTGTACTAAGAGTGTTTCAGTTATCTAAATATTTGAGAACAAGAGGTGGCACGTTCATTCTTTTTTCTTATACATTTTATATTTGTTTGAACGGCCTTTAGTGGTGTGATTAGCTCTTTGTCCTTTAAATCTAGTGTTACAAGGAAACTTGAATGAGGAAGAAGAGGTAACAGGTTGTGAAGTGACATCATTTTGAATTTGGACACGATCACAAACAGTTTCAGGAAAGAAAGGTCCAGAAATGGTCTTCAAACATTTTCTTTCTTTGGCAGTAAAAGCATCCTTGAATAAAACCCCTTTCCCACATAGAAGGATGGAACTGGTTCTGTTACTCTCAGGGACAACACATGATGAAGGACAGGTGGAAACAAAATGACTCTGGTTTAAAGAGTGAGGAATTGCCCCCTGGAAAACAGGAATTTCCTCTCACTGCCATCTGTAACCTTAATGAATGATCTTCAAAGTCCATTTGTCTGAAACTATCTGCTGACAAAGAGATAAGTGGAGATTCTGACTTTCTGGAAGGAAAAAAGGGGCTGCCACAACAGGAGAGGAGAGCAAAGTCTCTTAGTCATTCTGACTTACTGGACTATCCTTACTTTTAGGAGTTTCCAGAATTCTTCTTCTTGGAACCCCTTATCATTTCATTTTAAACATATGTTTACCTGTATTTTGCTGTGACTTTTTATTTTGTTCCTTACCAAAACTGAATGAGCAGTTAGAGAATCCCTTGGAAAACTTGGAAAAGGAGAGCTGAAAATCTTAGAAATTCCCTGTATCAAATTACCCCTTGCATCACGTTTTAATCACCTCTGCAGCAGAGGGGCCCAAAACTAAATCACTGTGCAAAAGAGAATTTAAAATCTTATTTTTCACATCATCTGGAAGGTTCTGAGAACTCAGGCAAGCAATCCACCTCAAAACAGTACCAATGGCCATAGCCCTGGAAGAAGCATCAAAAGAGTCATACACAAACTACATACAATGAGTAATGACTTGAACAATAGAAGAAATTAAATTATTTAAAGCAGATTTTTTCCTCAGAAGAAGAAACTGTGGATAAAATCATTCAGCACTTAGAACAAACCTTGTTTCAGCTACATATTGTACTTATTTTACTGCCTGCACTTTAACAAAGTCATTTTTGTGTTTAAATTACCTGTTTAACTGTTGTAGGGTACACACTCAAGTGTGATAGCCATTTCTGCGCATTTAAAGTGGTTTTTGATTGTATCTGCTTTATTTTCTGAAAAAAAAAAAAAAAAAACTTGTTTTCCCACCTTTCTAAGCTAGAATAGTCCAGTTTTCAGGTTAGTGCTGAATTCAGGGTTGTGTTACAAGTTTCTGTGTTTGCCCATACCTTACTTGGATAGAAGAAAGTTTCTCTGTTCACATGTGAGAGAGGGGAGCTTTGAGCAGCCTATATGTCCCTGGAGGAGTGGTTTCTGCCCAGAAATTAGTAGTTTATTGGCCATTTTGGGCTAATTTCTATCTCTTTCATTTCCCCTGCTATAAAACCCGCATTTGCGCGGTTTTGCATGCTGGTCAGTGCCAGTTAGCTAGGGTATAACTATTCCCGGCTCCACAAAGTCTCCTCTTCAATTATTCCCTTGGAACTAGACAAACTTTCAACTTGAGCACTCAAACCATTCACTTCTCAGCCTGGCACTTGCTCAAAACTCATAGCAAGCACTAATAAACCTTAGCACTAGACCCCCTATACTGTAGAGAAGGACAAGGTTCTCTGTTCGACCTTACCAGCCAGTCAGTAAAACAGTTCACTGTACCTATCCAGGCATGCACAAAGGGCAGTTTCAGGTGTACTCTCTGGTCCAACTGGTGAATCTGAGCATTATGAGGCAATGTTACAACTGCCTCATGTACACAGACAACCCTCTCCTTCTACCACCAAACACTAATACATGCGAGAGATACAATTATACAGCCAAACTGGAGGCTAAGCTCTCTCAACCCAAGACTGGACCAGACAGTCAAGAGGAGAAGGGAACTACTTGCATCACACCACCAGTCTCACTTAGACCTGGCAAAAAACACAAATAAATACATGAAAACTTACTCAGAGGCTCTAAATAAAAATCTGCAAAAGCAACAGAGATCTCCAAAGCAAATACCCAAGCAACCTCCACCCCTCCCCAACACAAACCACGAAACACATACTTCACAAACCCAGTGTGCCATGCAATCACAGCCCTTAAGGCAAAATAATATACCCAACACATTAGTAATAGGTGACTCTATAGTCAGGCACACTGATGTCCCACTCACTAGGCTGAACAAGGAGAAGGTTACTGTTAGCTGCCTGTCAGGTGCCAGGATCTGCCACATAACAAAAGCACTCAGGTCACTCCAGAACAAGTACAAATATGATTCTGTAATTGTCCATGTTAGTGTGAATGACCTGAACCATACCTCCCTGGACTACATGAAAAGAAACATGGAAGAGCTCTCAGATCACGTAGCCCAGGCCGGTATGACCCTGTCCTTGAGTAGCATCCTGCCCTCACCAAGAATGATACCACAGTATAAAGAAAAAAATTATCAGTTTTAATAATTGGCTAAGCTTCTGGTGTCATTCAAAGGGGATCCAGTGTCTGTCAGCCTGGGATGACATGCTCGACAAGCCATGCTGCTTCACTAGAGACGGCTTGCATGTGTCACTCTTAGGCTTTCATATACTGGCCAAGGCTCTTGCCACCCCCATAGTGCCTTTTTAGGCAAGGCTCAAAAGACAAACCCACCGCCGTAAATAGCACAGGTAACAAAAAACTGAGGGTAATGCTGCTCGATGCCAGAAGTCTAAACCTCAGAATGCACGCACTCGAGGCACTCCTCAGTATGGAGAAAATCTGTATATGTGCAGTAGCAGAAACCTGGTTTAAAGCTCCAGAGAGCACCCCAGCACTACCAGGCTACAACATATGCCATACATTTTGGCCACAAAACCCAGACCAAAATACAAAAGGTGGGAGCGTATCCATATTCATCAAGGATACCCACACCTCCAGGTTAGTGGGTCAGCATGATGCTTCAGAGATCATCCACATGCAACTAACAATGGGCAGAACTGCTATTCAAATTGTAGCTTGCTACAGATCACTCACCATGTCCCAGGACCCCTATTCCGCATTTTTGGAAACACTGGGAAACATAAAGGTCCTACCGAACACCCTGATATTGGGTGATTTCAATTACTCAAACATTAACTGGGAGAACTATTCAAGCACTAACTTCCTTCCCCAACATTTTCTAAAATTTATAAACTCAAACACCCTGGATCAACTGGTCAATACCCCCACCAGAGGTGACAACATATTGGACATGGTCATCACCAACATGGGCGACCGGTGTTTCACACCGGAGGTCAACCCCTCGCTGGTTAGATCTGACCATAAACTAATCACTCTGGATATCCACATTCCACTCCCACCCCCTGTCAATGAAACCACCGTGAAAAACTTTTCAAAAGCAAACTTCACGTTACTTAAGACCGAGTTGGAAAGTTTCAAAGCCGCCATGCTTAAGGATAACGCTGCCCAAGCTGCAAAATCCTTTACAAATGCACTCTACGGGCACCTGCAAGAATGCATGGATCATGCTATCCCAAGCAAAACCAAGATTCACTCCTCCAAGAAAAGGAAACCAGTCTGGTGGACTCCTGCCATAAACAAGCTATACAATAGAAGGGGGAAACTAGTACAGAAAAGAGTAAAATCCCAAGAAGGTAAGACATCCCTGATCAGTATCAGCAAGAAACTATGATCCCTCATAAAATTATCCAAGGCTAGCTTTGAAAGAAAAATTGCCAAGGACTCCAAAGATAACCACAAGGCATTCCTTAGCTATGTCAAGAATCTTAGTGGCAATTCTCAAATCTGTTTGGCGTTAGTGTAGAATGGCACCAAATATACTGAACCGACTGATATCACCAACATCCTGGCAGACAGGTTCAGTGCAAACCTCACCCCCCTCTCACCCCCAAAAGGGCCCATAACCATACCAGAAGAATGCAGTGCCCCTGAAATCACAGAAACTCAGGTTAAAACAGCCCTCTCCAAAGCTAAAAACACAGCATCAATGGGACCAGACGGTGTCCCAGGCTGCGTCCTACACAAGCTCAAAGATGAACTAACCCATCACCTAAACAGACTGTTCAAACACAGCCTCTCCCCAGGCTACATACCCACAGAGTGGTGCACATCAATGGTTATTCCACTCCACAAAGGTGGAGCCACAACAGACTCCGGGAACTATCGCCCTATTAGACTGACTACCTTGGTTTGCAAGGCTATGGAGCGCATCATCATGGATCTCATTAACAGAGACATTGGAAACCTCCAAACACTGGACCCTACCTAGTTTGGCTTTGTTAAGGGCAGATCATGTCTCCTAAACCTTGTGGACTACTTTGAGACAGTTACCAAGGCTATAGATGAGGGAAAGGTGGTCCACACAGTCTACCTAGACCTTGCAAAGACCTTCAACACCATTCCTCATTCTGGTATTATAGACAAGCTCACCAACCTGAACATAAACCCCCACATCACGAAATGGGTTGCCAACTGGCTCATGGACAGAACCCACATGAGTTGTGGGAGCTAGGTCTGACTCTAAACCAGTTACAAGTGGCGTTCCCCAGGGCTCAGTCCTAGGACCCCTCCTGTTCAACATATACTTCTCAAAGGTACAGGCAAGCACAGGAGGTCGATGGCTGACCAAGTTCGCAGATGACTGCAAACTAGGGGCTATAATTGACTCTCCAGCTGACACAGACATCCTCCAAAAGGGTCTCACTGAAACAGATACCTGGTGTCAAAACCATGGCCTCAAGCTAAATGC
>NC_056728.1:1702618915-1702751415 GCF_019279795.1 Protopterus annectens | reverse complement strand
TCAGGCAGCATGCCAATGGCCAACTATGTGGCCATTGGCAAGGTACCCCGATGCAAATATGAGAAATAAATATATTTTTTTTAAACACAGCGCAGCCCCGCGCAAACGGGCTGCGCTATATAAAACATAAAAATGAAGGTTATAAACCCACAAATGTGGGTTTTATGCAATACATGGATTTACAATGCAGGGACCAGCAGACCAAAAACAACATGGCCACCGTTTAGTGGTTGCTAAGGGGGGAAGCTGAGTCTAAGACATGTAACTAAGCATTAGTAGGCAATCTGATGTAAATGAGTGTTAGGATACTGAATCCCACTGTCACATAGCAAATGAGCACATTCTGAGTAGTGTAAGAGTTACATAAGGGGGAGGAACAGAGTAGGAGATAGGTGACATCACAGGGGGGAATGGCAGAAAGAAATGCAGTTCATTGGAGGTCAGTGTTACATGACAGATGTCAGACACATAACATGGAAAGAGGAGTGCCACAAGATAAGCATGGGAAAGTCAAGAAATGGAAGGTGTACACTGTTGCTTACACCAAAGTTTCTTGCTGGGCTTGCATGCGCATGTGTGCGCGCCATGAGGCGCGTGTAGGGCAGTGTACGCGAGTGTAAGACAGACCGAGCATGTGGGAGCCTGTTGGCAGACTTGTAAGACTGTTTGCGCTGGTGTGCGCGTGTTTTAACCCGAATAAGAAGATTGTAAACCGTGTAAGCATGTGTGCGCGCGTGTAAGCCACTGTGAGCGTGTTTCTACTGGTATGCGTGTTGCTCCCCCCTGAGGAAGCAGAAAGGAAAAAGGAAGCAACAGAATTAGTAGGAAGCTAGCAGGGAATACTGCTGGAGCTAGCAGGTGAAAACAATTAGAAGCAAGCAATTACACAGGCAGAATAGTAGCCCAGCCAAGCACTTAAAACTCTGCAAACAGCAGTGCAGGATGTTTCTCTCAAGAGACACTGCAAGACAGGAGTAAGCTATTAGAAGTGAAAACTGAAAAAGCTGAACTCAGGGCAGAAATGCTAGGGGCTGCCATAGCTGTCATAAGGAGACATAGGCGACTTGCTGAGGGTGGTGACAATGCAAATGGTGCCAGACAACCCACAGTGAGAAGACGGAGAAGAGTGTACAGGCCCAGGGTCACCTACCACGGGTTACATGAGCTGGAGATAGTGGAGCACTATAGAGTGGACAGAGACCTCCTGCAGCAAATTGTCGAGCTGTGCAGGCCACGCCTCATGCACAGAACCAACAGAGGGGAACCCATCCCAGTGGAAACCAAGGTATGTGTTGGCCTACCTTCCAGAGACCGACTGGTGAAATGATGGGGATATCACAGGCATCAGCCTCCAGCGTACTGCACCAGTTCCTGGATGCCATGTCAGCACATGTTGGGATCATGTATATTTCTCCAATGCCCGTGAGGTATTGGCCAGCAATATGCATCTCTTCCAGCAAATAGCGGAATACCCTGAGGTAGTGGGTGCAATAGACTGCACACATACGCATCAAAGCACCAGCTGGTGAGCGGGGTAGGGCCTACATAAACCGCAAGGGCTTCCCCTCCATCAACTGCCAGGTCATGTGTGATGCCCAGGGCATAATAATGAATTGTGTGCTGGCTGCCCTGGGAGCTACCATGATTCCCATATCTGGCATTTGACTCAGCTGTACCAGACATTTGCCAATGGGGACATCCCACATGGACACCTAGTGGGGGATGCAGGTTATGCACTGGAGCCGTGGCTGATGACACCCATCAGAAACGCACACACACCTGAACATGAATGCCATAATGAGGCACACGCACAAACATGTAATGTAATAGAGCGTGTGTTTGGGCTGCTCAAGTCACGGTTCCGGTGTCTGTACACATCTGGTGGAGCCTTGCAGTACTCACCAACTACATGTACCCAAATCGTCATGGTATGTGCTATGCTACATAATATGATCTTGCGAAAACAGCTGCAGCAGGACCAGCATAGGGCTGGGCCAAACAGCCCCCCACCATTGCCAAGGCCATCACAGGCAGAGTGTGACTCGGAGGAGGAACAACCTGAGCCTGCCCCAGTAGGCAGAAGGAGGCATGCCCAGTATGCCCTGGCCTTGGCAAAGAGGCAATGCATAGCACATACACTGGCTCAGTAGGAACCATGGGAATGATACCCCTCTCTGACTCACTCATATAATAACAGGGATGCCTAAAATGACATAACCTGCTCTCAAACATGTACAGGGAGTGTAGTATGTGCATCCAACAGAGGCAGCCCTGCAGCACCACCTGAGGCATGAATGCCATGTGTTAAGCAATGTAACACCATGTAGTATATGCAAACTTGATGACCCTGACTAACATCCTACCCTCACCAAGCATGATGCCACAATATGATGATGAGATGATCAGTTGCAATAATTGGCTGAAGTATTGCTGTTAGTCAAAGGGGATCCAATGTGTGCCAGCCTGGGATGACATGCTGAGCATGACATGATGCTGCACCTGCTAGGGGTGACGTGCACCTATCAGTCCTGGCCTTATGGATACTGGCAAAGGCTGTTGTTACCCACAGCATGCCTTGAATATGTAAGGCTCAAAACACAAACCCACCTCCATAGGTATCACAAGGGATAAGAACCTAGATGTAATGCTACCCAATGCCAGAAGTCTAAACAGCAAGATGTATGCAGTCTAAACTCCCCCAGTATGGAGAATGTTGATATCTGTCCTGTAACAGAAAACTGGGTCAAGGCTCACAACAGCACCCTAACACTACCAGGTTACACCTCATACTGTGCTGTACAGCCTCAAAACATGGAACAAGCTACAAAAGGAGGGTGACTAGCAATAATTGTCAAGGATAACCACATCCCATGTTGGTACCACAACAAGAAGCAGCATGGACTAGCCATGGTCAAGTAACAGTGGCTAAAACTGCCTCCCAGTTTATAGCCTGCTACAGACTACTGTCCTAACACCAGGAACTGCACTTGGCCTATGTTGGAATACATGAATATATCAAGCCCTCCAAACCACATTATATTGGGTGACTGAAAATACCCAAACATAGACTGGGAGCATTATTCTAGCTCCAACACTGTAGGACAAAAGTTCCTAGAATCCATAAACCAAAATGCCCAGGAACAACGTACCACTCCCACAAGAGGGGTAAGCATACTGGATGTGATAATCAGCAACAGGGCTACTGGATGGCAAGATGAGAAGTGTATCCCTCACTGGTAAGACCAGACCATAGGGTAATCACACTGGATATACACATCCTGACCACAGTCCCTGCCCAGAAAACCACAGTGAAAAACATGTGTAAAGCAAAAGTTGCACTCCTCCAAACTGATGTGGAATCCATTAAAGGCCCTGTGCAGGTGCAAAATATGGGCCACACCTCAGAACCTGTTATACAGGCATTCCATGAACACTGCCAGGAATGCATGGCTTATGCAATCCCAAATAAAACCAAGACATAATGCCATACACGCAGGCATCTGGCATGGTGGACTCCCGCCATTACCAAACCATGCAAGAGAATGTGGAAGCTACTACATGATAGAGCAAACATAAAAAGGGAAGTAATCACTGATCAGTAGTATGGCAATAAAATATGTCCACTCATACAATCCACTAAGGCCAGCTACAAGTTGAATCTGTGAATCTTGAGGCAATGTTACACCTGGCCCATGTACACAGACAACCCTCACCTCCCCCCAAGAAATACAAATATATGTGAGAGATGCAACCATTTATCCAAACCGGAGGCTGAGCTCTCTCAACTCAGTACTGTCAAAACTAGTCAGGAGGAGAAGGTAACCACACACACCACAAACCCAGTCTCACATAGACCTATCACAACTGCAAACCAAAGACATAAACACAGAAAAACATTCCCGGAGGCTCTAATTACAAACACACCACATCAACAGAGGCCTCCAAATCAGACACCCAAGCAACCACTACCTCCAAACATAGCACATGCAACACATAGTACACAAAGCTGGTGTGCCAAACAATCACAGGCCAGAAGGAGAAACAACATGCCTGATACAGTTGTAATAGGTGACTCCATAGTCAGACACACTGCTGTCTCGCTCACCAGACTGAACAAGGGAAAGGGTACAGTAAGCTGCCTGTAGGCTGCTACAATACGCCACATAACACAAGTACGCAGGTCACCCCAAAGCAAGTAGAAATATGATGAAGTCATTGTCCATGCTGGCGTGAATGACCTGAGATGTACCTCCCCGGACTACATGAAAAGAGACATAGATGAGCTCTCCGATTATGTAGTCCAGGCCGGTATGACACTGACCGTGTGCAGCATCCTACCCTCACCAAGAATGATGCCACAGTACAAACACAGAATGATCAGCTTTAACAAGTGGCACAATTACTGGTGTCATTCCAAGGGGATCCAATGTCTGTCTGCTTGGGATGTCATGCTTGACAAGCCACGCTGCTGTGCCAGGGATGGCTTGCACCTGTTACCACTGGGCGTCTGGATATTGGATAAGGCTATTGCCACCTCCATAGAGCCTTTCGTAGGCAAGGCTGAAAAGACTAACCCACCTCCCTAGAAAACATAAGTGGAGAGAAACATAAGAGTAATGCTGCCCAATGCCAGACATGTAAACCTCAACATGCATGCTCCTGAGGCCCTCCCCAGTATGGAGAACATCGATGTCCATGCAGTGACAGAAACCTGCAGCAAGGCTCCTGACAGCACACCAGCACTGCCAGGTTATACCTCATATCATGCGTTATGGCCCCAAAACCTGGACCAAAACATAAAAGGAGGGGGAGTATCCATATTCAGCACAGACACCCACACGTCCAGGTAATTGACAATGCACAAAGCATCGGAGACCACCCATGTGCAACTAACCGTAGGCAAAACTGCTGTACAGTCTGTAGCATGCTACAGACAACACTCTCACACACAGAAACCCCACTCAGCTGCCCTGAAGACACTGGACAGTATGAATGTCTCACCAAATACCAAACAAGGTACTCACAAATTACCACATAGGTGGTAATCCATTATGTATGGAAGGAGTAATCAAGGACCTAGGGACACAAGTGGACAGTAACCTGTCATGTGACACTCACATTGCCAACGTGGCTAGGAAGACTGTCTATATTGGACACCATATCATGAAAGGATTCACATCTACGTCAACAGAGGTCATTGTGTCCCTGTACTGTTCTCTTATCAGACCCATAATCTAGTACAATGCCTCATTTGGGATGTACCTTACCCAACACCTGCAGCAGTTAGAAAGACCTCAAAGGTACCTCACCTAGAGGATAAAAGGTCTCAAACATATGTCATATGCTGCCTGGCTGTAGACACCCAAGCTGTATGCAGTCACATACTGCCTACGCAGAGGCGTTGTATGCCTGTTGTACAAGGCCATGTCCAACACAGGAGTAATGGACATGCTCCACCCCAGAAAACCCAAATCCATCAGAGCTGTGAGAGTGACAGATGTCAACCTCAACACATAATGAAATAGGATGTGCTGGAGGGACAGATACATAACCCAGAGGCTCCCTACACCCTGGAACGGAATCCCACTCCATGTTAGGCAGAGCCCCTCACTGACTCTCTTCAACAGGAATCTTGCCAAGTGGATGGATGATCGTAGACGTACACTGGGGGTCTTCACTGTGTCACGTCCAGACAGAGGCACAGTAAAGTAAATCATAAATGGCCATAATATTCACATAGCAAGGGGTGGCGAAAGCCACTCACACTCTGGCTAGGCTTATAAATGCCCTAGGGCGGATAGCCTAGTATGAACCTATGAACCTATGAAGATACAAATTGTACAGGACACTAAAGATAATCACAAGGCTTTCTTAACTGATGGTAGGAACCTTGTTGGGAATTGACAGATATGCTCTGAATCACTCAAATATTACAAACAACATACCAAACACACACACATATTGCCAACATCCAACCTGACAGGTGAAGTGCAACCCCCCCCCCCCCAAAATGCAAAATATCTATCCCAGCAGAGTGCTGACCCCCTGACATTGCAGATGCTGAGGTAACAGCCAGCATCTACAAAGCAAAACACACAGCATCAATGGTATGAGACGGTGTCCTGTGCTGAGTCCAACATGGACTCTAAGAAGAATGGAATGCCAAATAACACTACTGTTCAATGTCAGCCTTACCACAGGATATGTACCCAAAGAGGAGTGTACAACAACAGTGGTCCTTCTCCACAAAGGTGTTGCCTGAATGGATACTGTAAACTACCACCCCAGAATCTTGACAAGCTTGGTCTGCAAAGCTATGGAAAGGATCAGCATGTACCTCAGACATAAAGATATTGGGGACCTACTGACACTGGACCCTACCCAGTGTGGCTTACTTAAGTGCAGATCCTGCCCCTTAAACATGTTTGACTCATTTGAAAGAGTCATTAAGGTCATTGATGAGGGGATTGTGGTCCACACAGCCTAGCTGAACCTTGCAAAAGGCTTCCATACAATACCCCATGTGTTCATTATAGATAAGCTCACCAGCTTAAATATAATCCCCTCTGTGACTACAATCTGGCCACCATATCTGACCATCCAGCTGACACAAGCATCCCACAAATCATCTCTGTGTCACTGCTGGACAGAGGCACAACAAACTAATGGGCACAGTATTTTTTCATATAAGGGGTGGCATAAGCCACAAAACTTTGGGCTAGGCTTATAAATGCCTTAGGGCAGATAGCCTAGTATAAACCTATGAACCTATAAAAGGGCCACATAGAAACAGACAACTGGTGCCATAGCCATGTCAGCAAGCTAATTGCAGAAAAGTGTATAGTCAACTCCTGTGGATATACAGTAAGTGCCCACCAATTACCACATAGGTGTTAACCCATTAAGTACTTAACATGTAATAAGAGACTTGGGTACACAAGTTGATAGATATCCTACATTGGACAAGCATGTGGCTGTAGTGGTTACAGAAACATACCATATACCCACCTAATCATGAAGGTTGTCAGATCTAGATCAGGGGAGGTCATTGTGGCTCAGCAGTCATCCTTCATCAGCGTCACAATTGACTACAATGGCCCCTGTGGGATGTACCTCAGCAGACACCTCCATCAACTGGAAAGACCCCAAAAGTACCTCACCAGGAGTATCAAAGAGCTTGAACAGATGCCATGTGTTGCCTGATTAAACAAACTGCAGCTCCACACACTGCCATACTGCCCACCCAGAGGCAAGCTGTGCCTGATGTATAAAGCCATGTCCAAGCTGGAATCAATGAACATGCTGCACCTTGTACAATCTGAATGGCAGTGAGCTATGCACATGAGAGACCTGAACCCCAGCACTGACATACATAGGACAAGCTGTACTGAATGATCCATAACACAGAAGCCACCCTCACTCTTGAGTAAACTCCCAGTACAGGTTAGCCAGAGAGTCACTCATCAACTTTCCTAAAGCCCAGGATAGTGTCCACCACAGTGAAAGTGCTGAACCAGTACACTATATGGTACTACAGTGTTAGGTCAGTATGAAAGGATGTTGACAACTGTATGCAAAGTATCCCATGCAAACCCTGCAGGCACAGTATAATCCCTGTTGTGTTCAGACACAAAGCAGTTGGACACTAAGTACACAACATGACACACAACACACAACCATAAACGTGAGATATTGTTGAAGTTCACACTCATCCACAAATGTGGTGGACTGCAGAGTTCAACATATGGAAAGCTCACACTGGGCATGCTCACACACTTTGATAAATGAGACATATGTCAGACAACATGCCATGGAAAGCCTGAACTGGGCATGCTCACACACTTAGGCCATATCTCAGTTTAGCAGTTGGCCACACATATCTGGTATTTGTACGTGTTATTCCAGGAACCAACCACATTACAGCAATTTGCCCAGTGCACACAGTTAAATGACTACAGAGACATAAGTGATATAGTGGATCCCTCTCACATTCAAACATCTTCCACAGATACACAAGTTGTTCATAGAAACAGGGAATGCTATGGCAATAAAGACCTGCAAACAGTCTATCAGCAACAAATATTGTGCATCTGACAATTAAACATATGGGTGTAGAGGTCAATACTAGGTTGTTTGCCCTAGGGAATGAAAGCTTAGCCAGAGTGTGCTTGGTGTCTGCCTCCCCAGTACAGTAGGCTACTGTGCCACTGTAAAGTAGGTCACATAAGGCACCGTTTGAGGCTAGTGTGCTGTGCCTCTGTCAAGCAGGGATACAGTGGAGATCCCAGGGGTTGAATTTGCTATGCCACATCCATGTTGTTGGTGTGTGCTGGAAGAGGGTTGGTGAGGACCTCTAACAGTAAGTGGGTGTCAGTAACAGACTGAGGGGAGCCTTATCTGCAGTGTCTGGACAATTTCACTGTCAACACTTTGTCGTGATGATTATGAGGGATTGAAGTGTCATGCCAGTACTGTTCAGAGATGTCCTCCCTCTGTGGGCTACTGCTCTGCAATGTATTAGCTCACTCCGTCTGTTGGACAGCTCATATATGGCTGGTGTACACCTGACAGGTGTCCTGTTGTGGAGCAGTCATGGGTATATTTGGGATAGCATGATCAATGCAAACCTTCCACATGCTCATAGAATGCAATTGTCAAGGATTATGCAGAGTGGCCTGTATACTCCCCCAGCATGGGTCCTTTGAAGTCTTCCAACCCAGTCTTCACAAGTGTAAAGTCTGCTTTTGATAAATACACTTTGTTTGCAGTGACAACCTTGCCTGGGGGTGGGGATGGCATATGGATGTCCAGGGAAAGGTGGGTATGGTCAGATATCAACAATGGTGGTCTACCTCTGGTGTGGAACAGTGAGTACCCATGTTGCAGATGGTCAGGTGCAATATGTATTCCTCCTTGTGGCTGTGGTGAGTGGTCCTGCCATAGTACATGGACTCACAAATTGTAGTGGCTGTAGGGTAATGTTGTAGAGGCCTGAGTAGTTCCCACACACAATATACCTGTACCTGACGTTAACAACTGGAATGGTGTATGTGAACACCTTCATATCTTGGCACTGTTCCCAGGGAAGCAAAGTGTGTGTCCTGGATGTGGGAGGGGTAGTCCGAACTGGTTGTGTTGTGTGTTACAGGTCCTGTGGTCACGAAGCATGGTATAGAACATAACCTGCCAGTGCTGATGTGCATATCTGACCCTGAAGTAGGTGGCTGCAAATGCATATATATGCTCTCCCCCACCTGACAGGTAGTAATAGATGTACATACCTCTGTATAAATAATGATGTCAGCACCCTATAAATACTGCAGGTGCAGAACAGATGCCCAGTAATTTGGATAGTGTACTCTGCTAATGCGTCTCTCTCAAGTGTCATAATATAGTTAGGTAGGGGTTTGAATCCTGCAAATGCTCAGTGTGAGTGGGGTTGGTGTGTGTGCAATTCTGAGTGAGAGAAATGTCCCTTTTGGCAACTAGGAGAACACACTACAGGATGCACATTCCCCTTTCTAAACACTGATGATGTCAGCACCCTATAAGTACAGCAGGAGAAGGGAAACTTCCCAGTAATGCGAATAGTGCGCTCTGCTAATGCATCCATCTTGAGTGTCATAACATAGTTAGTTAGGGGTTTGAATCTTGCAAATGCTCAGTGTGTGTGTGTTTGGGTGAGGGGAGTTAGTGTGTGTGCAATTCTGTGTGAGAGAAATGTCCCTTTTGGCAACTAGGAAAACACACTACAGGATGCACATTCCCCTTTCTAAACACTGATGATGTCAGCACCCTATAAATACAGCAGGAGAAAAAAAAACCTTCCAGTAATGTGAATAGCACGCTCCGCTAATGCGTCTGTCTTGAGTGTCATAACATAGTTAGGTAGGGGTTTAAATCCTGCAAATGCTCAGTGTGTGTGTGTGTTTGGGTGAGGGGAGTTAGTGTGTGTGCAATTCTGTGTGAGAGGAATGTCTCTTTTGGCAACTAGGAAAACACACTACAGGATGCACATTCCCCTTTCTAAACACTGATGATGTCAGCACCCTATAAGTACAGCCGGAGAAGAGAAACCTCCCAGTAATGCAAATAGTGCGCTTGGCTATTGCGTCTCGTACTAGTGTCAAAACATAATTAGGCAGGGGTTTGAATCCTGCACATGGCAAGTGTGTGTGGGTGTGTGCATTTACATGTGTGAGAGAACTGACCCTTTTGGCAACCAGTACAACACACCAGCTGCTGCATATTCCAGTCTCTACGCAGAGATAATGTCAGCACCCTACAAGTACAGCAGAAGAGGGCAAATCTCCCAGTAATGCAAATAGCACGCTCTGCTACTGTGTCTCTCAGTACTGTCATAGCACAGTTAGTTATGGCTTTGAATTCCACAAATGCCACGTGTGTTTTTGTCACACAGAATGCCCATGTGTGTGGGTTGTTGTTCACAATAATGCATGACATCGATTAAACCAGTAATGGCAATGCACACAGATGATGTATGTGTGTGCCAAATACACATATATACCTGTGACCTTCAATAGTTCCCATGTCTGATGCCTGCCACATGTGAATACATGGTATTTGCAATGGATAACATTATGACTGTGGTTTTCTGTGCGGGTACTGCATGTGGTATGTGTATATACAGTGTGAGTTGTATATGGTATCATCCTAGCAGCGAGGGATACACATCTGGTCTGGGGCATATAGTCTACATGTTGTTGATGAACAGGTGCTGCATGTTTTCACCTGTTGTGGGAGTGGTAACAAGTTGTTCCATAGCAATGCAGTGACTACATGCTAGGAAACTTTCAGCTAGGGTGTTGTAGCTACAGTAATTCATCAGCATTCAGTAATTCTTCAACATTCTTGGTGAAGGTATGATGCCAACCAAGGTCAGGGTCATACCAGCCTGTGCCACATGCTCAGAGAGCCCTTCTATGTTCCCTGTCATGTAGTCCAGGGAGGTACATCACAGGTCAGCCATAGTGGCATGGACAATGACTGAGTCATATGTGTCCATGCCTCTGACTGACCTGTATGCTTGTGTTATTTGGTGGACCATAGTGCCCAATGGGCATATCACTGTGACCTTCACCTAGTCCAGCCTGGTGAGCGGGACCTCACTGTACTGGACAATAAAGGTACCTAACACAACTGTAGCAGGTGTGTTGTCTAGCCGTACAGGCTGTGACTGTTTGGCACACAGGATTTGTGTGCTATGTGTTGCACGTGCTGTGTTCTGGCTTAACGTATGCCTGTGTGCCAGCTGCAGAGGTGTCTGCTGCTCAGGCGGGATGCTCTTCTGAGGCTCCATGAATGCCCCAGTGTGTTCATGTGTTTGGATTGCTGTCAGTGTAGGTCTACATCAGACTGGTATTGTAGTCACTGTAGTATTTCATGCCACCTGACAGGATATGGCAGTACTGGGTTCAGAGTGCTTAGTCCCCAGTTTGGCTATGTGGTTGCATCTCACACATGTGTTGTACATCCATGTGTAGGGGGGTGACTGTGTACATGTGGCAGCTGTGACATTGCCACATGACTCACATATTCCACAACTGTACCATAGAGGTGACTGACAAGTGACCTTTGCACATGCTACCATAGTATTGTGATTGCCATGGGGATTAACAGCACATAGGGCCAATGGGGAACAAGGTACAGAAGGTGAGTATGTGAGGGTGTAGTGCCTGTGATTAGTTAGCACTGGCATATATGACTGCTCACGTGGTGAAATGCCAGGTAAGTCATATGCAATGTGTCACAGGCAACGTACATGCAAACAGGACAAACAGTGACGTTCTGCCAAGTGAGACATGGACATACATATAGTAAGCTATGCAGATGTCACTAGGAATCCAGAGAAGCTCTGTAAATTTGCATTGCAAGTGGAATCAGTGTTCCAGGGTAACTGCAAGCAAACATGCATGCAAACAAAGCTACAGTAAGCAGGGCTGCATGTAGTCCATTGTACAACAAACAAGCTGTACCACTTCCAGTAGGAAACAGTGCAAATATGCAGGCACTATACACATGTACATGGAAATACACAGGTCAGATGGCCAGGGTCCAGTCTCAGCACACACAAGTGTACAGACCATGTACCATCAGGATGTACAATAACTGGATGGAACCCAGGTGCTCACACCTGCAGTAATACACATGTCAAATAACAGACACTGAGCCTTCACTCAGTGGTTCCATACTTAGTAGGATGTATGCTACCTGTCCTGCCACCACAGTATCCCTGACATTTATGGGGACTCTCCCTCCTGTGAAAGTTAGTTTTGTGTGTTGGGGCTGTCTAGCATGGTATGAGATGTGAGCTTGCAGTGCTAGGGTGCTCCTGTGTGTCCTGTACCAGTCGTGTAGTACTGCACACATATCAACATCCTCAAACATCCGCATTACAGAGTCCAGTGTGGGCAACATGCCACTTTCAGTTTACATGTCCATCATTGCGCATCAGTACTTTCATTACCTTATCCCCTGTGCTACCTATGTATGTGGCCTTCTGTTGACATCCTTACCACCAGTATGCAAACGTGCAGATGATACACTATGGTACTTACCATGGGTGTAGACAACAGTACAAGACAATCATACCCTTACTGCATCAGGCATGCTGGGATATACCCACAATTATATCAGCACACAGTACTGTTAACAACATGATACTATTACTACACGTCTATGTAGTCACCCTGTCCATCAGCAACATGTTAACCTGTATCTGCACTGATGTTACAGATTGCAGGAGGTGGCACAGTTTCATCATATGCACAGGGTGTGAACTTGGTATGCCTGAGTCTGCCACTGATACCACCAATTGACATGTATGTGTATGTGTGTTGGTGAGGGACAGCAGTACAAGGTGGGGCAATGTTGATGCAGTGTGTGCATGCATGAGGTAGCCCTAGGTGTTGTCAATTCTCATGTGTGTATGGATGCACACAGTTCCACCTCATGGCTGCCATATACCGGTGTTTGTGGACAGCCACAGACTGTACCTGCCAGGTCATACAGATCAGTGTCTCTGGCCACAGACATGGTACCTGTGCCTTGCAGGGGTGCTACGGATCGTATCCAGTACCAATCCAGACTGGGTACTGTCATCAGAAGCAGGTGTTCATTGACTGGACACAGATCCCTGTTGGGCCTGTCCAGAGCCACGTGCACGTGGTCTCCTGGGGTGGTCTGATGACAGCACAGACCCAGCATTGCTGGGGCTGCTGCTGGCACTATGGGGGCGGCCGTGGCCCTGTTGTCATCTGCGATGACTGCCAGCTGCTGCTGTTGCTGGCATGCGCCCACGTTGACGCCTCAACCGTCCACCATTGCCCTGGCTCATGGACATGTAGTTGTGGAACTGATCTAATATGTCCCCACAACGTCTGTCTATGACATTGGTGAAATTACGGATGGCAGCCGCACCGCAATGTCACACATACTGTCAGTCATGGCTGTGCGACATGCTGTCAGCTCCCTCAGACCCTGTCTGGTGTACCGTTCCATACGTGACTGTGCCTGTATGACAGCCTGAAACATAGCTGAGGTTGTAAGACCTCTGTGGGCACGTCTGACAGGGGCAGTACGCCCACGGATGCTCCCACGAGAACCCCTGGACATCTGTCTGTGTGGTACCATCTCAGGGCCATGCCAATGGCTGCTGTGTGGGGAAGCATGTGCCACAGATACCACATTACCCTGGTCAATGCCCACTGTATCCTGTCCATCACCTAGGGACATTGGTGACAAAGGATGTATTGGCAGGATGACTGTGCGCATTGATGGGGTTGACAGCTGTGTACTGTCAACTGGCTGACCAATGATGGACCCTGGCACACCTTCCTGTGCCATTACACAGATGTCATCATTATCAGTACCCGGGGCACCTGATTCAGGTTCCCTGCTGCATGACACCAGAGCAGCACCAGAACCTGTGGGAGGGAAACAGGAAACACAGTTTACAATGTCTACACAATGATACCAGTGATGCACACATGCACACATGCACACGTGCACACATGCACAGGTGCACACATACACAAATGCACACATGCACACATGCACAGGTGCACAGGTGCACACATGCACACATGCACACTTGCACACAGTTGCACACTTGCACACAGTTGCACACTTGCACACTACTCAGTATGCGAGATATCAACACACAGACACAGACACACCTGCATGCATACACAGAGCACTACTAAGTGAGCCTAATATTACTATTACTATCAAGACTATTAAAGGTATTGTTAATACACACTCACCAGCATTGCTGTTACACCGGAGGGACCTGCAGAAGTGAGGAAATTAATGTCAGTGGGTACAACTGTGCTATTGTTACTGAGTATGATACAGGTCAGTAGTACAACAGTTGCCTTTCACAGGTCAGCTGCTGATATTGAGGATATCACACTTGCACATTAAATACTATGATGACAGCTACAAACCAAGGGCACACCTCACACATGCATTAACTACCAGTCAGTGGCGGCTGGTGACTTCAAATCACAGGGGGGCTGCAGGAGACAGCTGAATGGGTGGGGTCAAGGGGAGGGGGTGTGGGCAACCAGAAAGGGGAGGAGCTATGCACAAAACCACAAAAAACTAACTTTAATTAAATATGCTGCCCTGGGTGGCAAACCATCATTATGAAAGTCCAATCAAGACAAAAATAAGTGTAGAAGAATAAAAATATTTCAATGCATTGGCTGCATGACAGCTTACTTAATATCTAGATGGAAACAAAAGGTTGTGAGGCATGAAAAATAAATTACTTTTTAAATACATTACTGGAATGCCAGTCAAAATCAAGTATAAGAAAAACCAGAAGCACTCAACTCAAACCACTTCTCCTTGCACTGCAGTTCTAATTATAATATATTCAGCTTTATTAAAGTACCAAGTAACATGCTGAAAGTAGAAATCTATGTGATGCCCCACTTGTAAAAATGTTTCTTATCCAAAAAAGACCTGCTGCCTGACAACTTGTTTCATGGGGAAAACATGATAAAAGTAAAAAATGAAAAGCAAACAAGAAACAAGCTCAAGATACATTGCTTAAAGGATTACTGTACAGGTTATGGACCACACATGATTGGCATTCTGTTTAGTTTACGGGTAAAGTCTGTAGAGATGACTGGAAGTCTCCAACAAGTGTAATGAGCTTTTTAAAATAATGGAATCCTGTCATTTAATACCCAAGGCTTATACATTTTCTAGTCAAGTATTCTCTGCATGACAACAACAGAAAGGCTTTCAATGTTGGCAATTCTTTAACAGTATGCTTATTAAAGCTTACTTGCATCTTACGATCTCAGACAAGCTTACCTTATGGTCATTAAAGCATTGCTACTTAAACACAGAGCAACAGGCACTTTGAGTAATAAGCATAAATCTGAGTAATAAGCATAAATTAACAGTACAAAAATATGACAGAAACCAGACCATTCTGCAAAATCAAGGACAGATGAAAAGCCACTGTAGTACTTATGCAGTGTGTCCTCCCCATCCAAGGTAGATACAACTACTCCTTGCCTTGCTTGGACACATCCAGAGTCACTACATGGGGGAGTGGGGTGCAACAAGCATGTCACAATTTGAAATTTCTCTGGCTGACTGTGATGGCCCTGACACATTTGTCATACCTCTCAACCTCAAGAGCAAGAAATCTGGACAAAGCCATACACAGAAGTGGGACAAAGGCCCAAAAATAAGGACAAATTTTAAATATTGCTGTAATAAACTTAGAAAGATAATAGAATAGGTCTTGCATTAGTATGAATTTTCTGAAGGGTATAAAATCTGAAACTCAAATGTCTGTCATTTTCTAACTTCAGTCTTTAGTGATTTGTCATTAATTTGCCAAAAAACACAAATTTATGAAAAATGGACCAAAAATGTGATGCAAAAATATAAAATAGACACACAATACAGCTGCTACCTGCCAAAGAAGGGACACTTTAACATTAGTACTGCTACCTTGAGCAGCTGACAAAATAAAATAATCTACATGCATTTCAAGTAATCTATAACTTTGACTATTACAGTTATTTCTTAATTGTAAACCCTCCATGTTTTCTTCCAAAATTGCTATTTTGCGGGGGGATTATTAGGGGGAAGAGCAACATTTTGAGCCAAAAATTGGGGACAGTTGAGAGGTTGGCTATGCCTAATTCTATAAAGCAATTTATTTGCATGTACCTCTCAACCTGTTAATGCAGTAAATCTGAACAAGGCCAAATATATTGGGGGCACATATAAACAGTACTAAAAATTGCTCTTGTATAAATTGAGACAGTTGATAGAACAGCTCTTACTTTAACATGCATTTTTCTGAAGGTTATGAAGTCTGAAACGTATTATTTAGTGACTTAATTCCTAAATGATTTGCCAGAAAACTACAAATTTTATGAAGAACAAACCAAAAATAAGAAGCAAAAATCTATTCATTCTTTGAAAATCTGGACAGTTGGGAGGTATAGTTCAGCTGGGCCTGTCTGAGTTTGCTGCCCTTCCCCCCTGACAAAATAATGGTTGAATGGAGCCTCTGCAGCCATTCCAATGAACCATTACTTGGCTATTTCACTCCATTTACCATAAACACTAATGTGCATACTGCTTTATTTCTATGATGAGTTGGACTTCATTTGAAAGTTTTATTTTGTATTTTACAGCACAAACACCAAGTCATCTGTTAAACAAAGCAATGCAGTCTCACAATGAAAACTTAGCATTAAAACTACTCTGCCCTAGAAACTCACATTCATTGAAACAGCATTGAAACCCACATTCAAAGAAAATACATTTTGCCAGTGGCAGATAAAGATTAATTTTGGGCTGTTTTCAAATCATAGGCCCCTTGCATATGAAACATACATGTGCCCTTTGATACACCTTCCTCATTGTACTAAAATTATATTCCTTGTACAATACAGTACACTTGTTAGAGGGTGTTTTAAATTTGTTTTGAACATTTTTCCAGTAAGCAATGAAACAAACCATATGCACCCATAATTGCAAAACTGCCCAGTTGAGAACATTTATCATAAAAAAGTCTACTCAGACTTCCACAGTCCACCATTATTAGTAAATATACACAATTCTACAGTCCACCATTATTAGTAAATATGCACAATTCCACAGTCCACCATTATTAGTAAATATGCACAATTCTACAGTCCACCATTATCAGTAAATATGCACAATTCTACAGTCCACCTTTATCAGTAAATATGCACAATTCTACAGTCCATTATCAGTAAATATGCACAATCTCTGTAGTAAGTCATCTAAATAATTCCACATTAAAAAAATCTGTAACTAATGAAGCGGTTGCTGCTAGCAATCACCTTTATATTTCATGGTTTCATTGAAAAATAAAGTGTCTGTTGCCCCTCAGGAATAAATTGCATATATTACATTAAAAAATGATAAACTAGTAATAATATTGCAAGAAGAAATGGATGGCAAACTGATAACAGACTCATAGTTAGTATCTTCACCAAGGAGAACATTCTCAGTATGGCAGCATCCACCCCTTGTGGGAGTAGAACCCACAGCCTTCTGCATCAAAAGCAAGTACACAACCTGTTGTGCTATAGTATTAACTAGGCAAAGCACTAAACTTCTATTCCCCTGCAGCTCTCAGCTCCTTGTAAAATCTACTCAATACTCAACTGCATCTCAACTTCGCAGCTCAAGAAAACTGGAAAAGCCAAAATGTATTGGGGTCAAAAGCCCAAAACCAGGGACACATTAAACATTGCTTGTATAATCTTGAAAGTTGCTAGAATAAAATGTTGTGTTGCCACCATACATTTTACTGCCAAGGTCCCTGAGCAAAAACAGTCAGAGTAACATACCACTACCACATCAGCTGCTTTGTAAAAGAAAGGAAGACTGAAACTTAAATGGCTATCATTTAGTGAATTCAGTTCTCACCATAGCTGTCAACCTCTTAGTACAAAACACCTGGACAAACCCAGTAATGAGGGAATACAGCCCTCAAACATATTCAGTGAATTCAGTTCTTGCCATAGCTGTCAACCTTAGCACAAAAACCTGGACAAGCCAATAATGGGGAATACAGTCCCAAAAATAGGGACAAATTTAAAATATTCATCTTATAAACTTAGAAAATTGCTAGAAAAAAAGGTTGTGCTACTATGTATTCTGAAGAACATGAAGTTTGAAATTCAAATGCCGGTCAATTTTACTGCTGACAGAACAAAAACAATTTTCAGCAGAGACGCAGGGATTAATACTGCAGACACGTCTTTGTAAAATGGCAGGGCACCAGAGCAAATCCACACAAACACAGGGAGGAGATGCAGACTCCACGCAGAAGCCACCCCAACCAAGAATCAAACCAAAAAACCTATAGCTGTGAGGCAACAATACTACCACTGCACCATCAAATATGCAAGGAATTAAACATTTAGAAACCTGAAGTCTGAAATTCAAATAAATGCCTGTCAATTTTATTTAACATTTGTTAATCAGGACAGTCTGACTTGGAACAAAAAAACAATTTTCAGCAGAGGCCCAGGAAGAAATAATGCAGACATGTCTTTGTAACATGGGAGGACGACACAAAAGCAAACCCACACAAACACAGGGAGAAGATACAGACCTCACAAAGAAGGAACCCCACCCAAGAATCAAACCTGAAAACCTGCAGCTGTGAGGCAACAATGCTACTACTACACCATCAAATATCAAGCATTGCAACATTTACAAACCACAGATATTATGAGGAACAGATCAGATCAAATATGAGGCAAAAATCTGCAATTTTTTTACAAATGGTGGTGGGTAGGGAACTCAAGTCTTTAACACCTGCATACAGCGTACAGGGTTCAAGCCTGAGGTATTCCCTACCACACCACCATGAGCACCTGGGGCATTTACACACACACATTAGCAGTAGTAATGCAATGCAGTACTTTACTGTGTCTTTATGGAAAGGAAGTTTGAAAACAACTCTTACATGCTGTCATCTGAAAACATCATAAAATAATCTGACCGTATAAAGTTGCCAAATACCAAAAGTACCAGTGTTGCTTTGGATGTACTTCTCTCAGCCACTTTGCTTCTTTCTTGTGTACAAAAATGGTTTCTTTTGGCTCGGGTAAGTTCCTATTGTATTGTACTGAAATAAACCTTCACTTATGTAAGTTTCTGTTGTATTTTATTAAGATAAACTTTTTCTTATAATTGAACAAGTTTTAGCCATGCAAATATATTCAGTTATGCTGTTGACATTCCTTACCAGACCTGCATGATTAGAGTCCACATTTTCATATCCACTGTGTGTCTAACAGAAATGCCTGTTGTAACAAATATATGCATATGACTTTACTTATTAGTTCACTAATACTGAATAACACATTGTCTTATTTAAAAAACTAAAAGGAAATGCCAGAATCTAAAAAATCTTGCTAATAGAGTTTGTCTGTAGTGTGATTTTACGGAGGCAAACAAAGTTACATTTTTTCACTCAGCACTGTTGTAATAGTCTTTGAAATATGAACAAGCTTATTCTCAAAATTAGAGTGAGAGAGTTGTCAGATGATATCTAAAATTATGTATATCTTGTTCGCAGTTCACAGGATCTGCAGCTGGACTTGTGTGCAGTGATCTACAATTAATTTCAAATAAATGCAGAGTTAAACTAGTGACAGGAGGCAAAGCACTAGAATAGTAACTTATTTATTCATATTACTGACCTACATGGCGAAGACAAACACTGATTACATTTAGAATATGTAGGTCAAAGCAAACCAGACTGAAAGCAGTACCTTATTCCTCCCTTACCTGAGGGGATGGTAGAGATATGACAACACCTAAGCGCTTTCGCACAATAGAGCAGTCATACAGTGTGTTGAAGGTAAACGCTTACTAAGACTGCATAATCCTTTATGTATAAAAAGAGATAAAACTGTATTGATGTTACAGGTCAGAGCATGGCCA
The DNA here is from genome assembly GCF_019279795.1 of Protopterus annectens. Taxonomy (NCBI): domain Eukaryota; kingdom Metazoa; phylum Chordata; order Ceratodontiformes; family Protopteridae; genus Protopterus; species Protopterus annectens. The sequence goes on along the minus strand of NC_056728.1, from coordinate 1,702,731,423 downwards.
TGCAATCTGAGAAGTTTTTGCCACTAATCCTATGCAGTTTGCTATAGTGTTACAATAGTATACCTTTGATGTTACTGTAGTTATGTTCTAAATATGACTTAGAATTTCACAAACAAACATATGGTCAAGTGCCCATTAATAGATGCAAAACTTTGTCAAAATATGAATTGGCATTCTGAGACCATTTTAATTAACTGAACAAAACACAAGCTGGATCAGGTTTAAAATCATAATATTACCCCTGTTATAACTATTACGGTATTAACTATGGGTATCAGTGATTTATATTATATTTGTATTTCCTAAAATGTGTTACTCCCAAATGTCACTATTATGTGAGCAATGTGAAATGGATGCTTCTTCCAGAATTATTTTGTAGGAAGAACTGAAGATCTTAAAAAGAAGAACTATGTAAGGTTGTAGAACAACCATAACGCCGACCGTCAGTTCTATGTTGATATGTTATGGGTTTTCTTTTAGTATGCGTGTTTGTGTTATACATTTATGCGTATATACACACACACACACACACACACACACACACACACACACACACACACACACACTAAAAGCAAGTACCATACACATCATTGTAAAAGTAAAAAGCACCATACACTTACCTGTCCGTTCTCCTTCTCCATAATATCCAGCTAACGTATCCTGCCCGCGCAATACTCCCAAGACCCGCGAGATCCCTGACATCAAACAAACCTCCCGACGAGAGTCCGAGACTGTTCTGACTGCTGCTGTTGCAGTCCGGCCCTGAGACATCATCCCAGCGAGTCTGTGAACTTTAAAAGTGCACAGACGTCTCCATGTGTTCCCTATGGGTCCTGCTGGACTGCCTGGAGCATGCGCATAGATGCGCAGTAGTCGGGACTACTGCGCATGTGCGAAATCCGCGAAAATTTTAAAAAATATTTTTTTTCTATTTTTATTTCATTCTGAGGGGGCTGCAGTCCGGCAGTCCGATAGCACGAGCCGCCCCTGCTACCAGTGTACACAACAGTCAACTATACATATGGCATATTACCTGCATGCTCGTAGTCATGGTGCTGTGTGGCTCCAGCCTCCATCATGATGCATGTCTGCTGCTGTTGTTGTTGTTGTTGGTGGGCTGGAGCCACAACATTTATGAGTAGTCCCTCCAGTCAGGTGAGTGGGGGATGTGCAGCCACCCCACCACCTGTGGCAACCTGTTGCCTGTGGATATCCGACGCACGCTGACGGACATTTCTTATTAAATCACTGCAGTGATGTTGTACCTGCTCATATGTCCTATTATGCATGCCTATGTCATTTACCCGACGGACCAGGTCTTGCCACAGTGCAGCCCTCTCCTGCTGATTCTGGCTGGTGCGGGAAAAGAGTATTGCATAATCCCACACCAGGCTCTGATGTATTTCCTCATCCTCAGCTGCAGAGTATGCTGGATTGCGCTGGTGAGCCATGGTCCTGAAAAAGAAATAAAATGATATCAGCAAAATATGTCAGCAGAATTTGGCACACATACTACACATGCTACTCGACTGTTGTGATACAACATATCTCACATATATAGCATCTGTCTGTCTATTGGTGGATACACATGTAAATGGCCAGGTATCAGTGCTCAGCCAACAACTGTGCAACAGTACCTGGCACACTCCATACGACATACTACCAAACCCCAGCAGTCAGAACACTGATTCAGGTCCAAAGCACATCCTCACTCTGGGGGTTTGTATCGAGGTACTGTATGGGGTACATCATCAACTACTGTGATCTGACCACAAACTAATTGCCCTGGATATACATATCCCACCTCCACCACCAGCACAAACGACTACAGTGAATAACATTTCAAGCGCAAACTTTACACTTTGTAAGACTGAGATGGTATCCTTTAAGCCCACTGGGCCAGTGGAAGCCACAACCCACAATGCTGACTCCTTCACAAATGATTTCTATGGACATCTCCGAGAATGCATGGATCATGCAATCCCATATAAGACCAAGACCCTCTCCACAAAGGGAAAGCATCCTGTCTGGTGGACCCCAGCCATTGACAGATTGTATAACAAAAGATGGAAGCTACTGCAAGACAGAGCATAATTCCATAAAGGGAAGGCATGTCTGATCAGCACTAGTAAAGAGCTATGTTCTCTCATACAAACATCCATGGGCAACTTTGAGAGGGAAATCACCGGGGACACTACAGATAATCACAAGGCCTTTTTCAGTTATGTTAGAAACCTGGTCAGAAACCCTCCAATATGCTCATAGTTAGTACACAACAACAAATAATTCACTGACCCAACAGATATTGGCAACATTGTGGCAGACAGGTTCAGTGCAATTTTACCCCCTCCCTCTCCCCCAAATGAAGACATACTTATCCCAGCTGAATGTAACCTCCCTGTCATCACAGATGTCCAGGTGAGAGCCGCCCTCAGAAAAGCGAAAAACACAGCATCAATGGGACCTGATGGTATCCCCGGTTGCATGCTACATGAACTCCAAGAGGAGCTAAACACACATATAGAAGTGCTATGTAACACTAGCCTGACTACAGGATATGTACCTGTACACTGGCGTACAGCAGCAGTAGTTCCACTCCACAAAGGAGGCACCTCTACATACCAATACAATACAACACAATAAAATACAATACAATACAATATGCTATTGCCCCTGGGACTACAGCAGCATACTGTTCTGCTACCCTGACCATTGTGACACATGTGATGTGATGGTACCTGCTCCTGTCAAACAGTTACACAGGGTGACTCATATGGCATATTACCTATCTGACTAACATTCAGCAGGGGTATGTGTGACATGTACTCATGGGGAGTCTTGCTTCTTAACGCTGTGTAGTTTATTGCAGTGTATGTCTTATCTGTGGGTAGGAACCTGTACCTCCGCCATGTGCTCTCTACTGTGGTGTCAAGGACGACACACAGCGGCCATTTAGGTTGTGGATGGTGTGAGGTGTTACTATGGTTGTTGGACATCTGTCATGGGTGCGACTTAAGTATGTAAATCCAGGAGTGGTAACCTCTATGTGGGTAGTATGTGTGCACTCTGTGGTGATGTCAGTCACTGTGCATTGGTAATGTGTTTGAGTGCATTGTCACAGTGTCGTACATGTCACTGTGTCCTTCTCCATATCTGTAGCTGTCATGTGAGGTACATACCGTGGCAGCCATTGTGTGGTGTGGAGGGGTACACTGACCTACATGTCCATAGCTGACACACCATGTCTGCTGACACATACCATGTACAGGTATTCCAGGAATAGTGTGCCACTGTGACTATCACTGGGGGGACTATTGTACACATTTATGACCCTGTTCACCCCTGACACATGCAGTGGTGGGCAGCCAATCATATATCTGGTGGTTACTGGTGTAGGTGATTTGAAATGGGGTATGGTACTCCAGTTTCGACACTGGTGTTCACTCCATGCCTTTGTCACCAGGCACCTGTTGCAATACACATGTGCCTCACTCAGAATATATATACATCTCTCTCTCTCTCTATATATATATATATATATATATATATATATATATATATATATATATATATATATATATATATATATATATATGTATATGTATATATATATATATATATATATATATATATATATATATATATATATATATATATATATATATATATATATATATATATATATATATGTCTGTATACATATACACATATATATATATCGATGTACATTATTGCTATAGATATGGAGAGGGGGGGAGTGTGACAGAGAGGGGGTGAGAGTGACGGAGGGGGTGGGACAGGGGGAGTGTGAGATTGTCATATACAGTCATAACTGTAGATAGTCAGATCTGTCTGTCTATGTACATGTATCTACATATATCTATATCTGTATGTGTGTATTACATATATATGTTTGTACATATTCTATCTATCTACATCTGTCTATGTATTCCTACATCCCTCTCTATCTATGTATACATATATGCATATTATATATATGCACATATATATATATGCATACATACATATATTGACATACATACGTATCCATATGATAGATAGGTATATCAACATGTTTGTTTACAAAACTGTATACACACACTAACATACTGCTAAACATACATAACTGTAAAACCTACTTTGTACATTGCACTACAACCTACATTCAACCTACATTGATATGTGCACATAGATGCTCTCACATACATATGTATGTACAGCCTTCACTGATAGTTGCTGTATGTCCCCTGCCCTATGCACATCTTCATATACATATAGATACAGACCAATGACACATATGGAGGGTTCACAGTATGTAGACTTTTAAAGTATTACTTTACATTACCTGTGTTTGTCACAGCTGCTTGCGTTGCCTTTTGGATTGGTGTCCTGCTGCTGCTCCAGTTGACAGATGTCAGCTTTCTAGTAGGTTTTGTTGAGTGTTTTTGTTTGTTTATGTTTTCTCTCTCTCTCTCTCTCTCTCTCTCTCCCTACCTCCAGAGGGTGCAATGAAAGTATTGCATGTGTGGACTGGAAGTACAGCATGCTTTTGTAGGTATCTGCATATGTCTATGTGATGGCCTCTGCACCAATTGTTAGCCAGCATTTGCTAATTGCATGCAGCCAGTTGTGTACTGATTGCAGTTCTCACTGTGATTCCAGGACAGTGCTATAAAAAGGTATGTGAGATAGGCGTAGCCCTTTCAGAGTTTAAGGGCAGGGACCATGCTGGTATGCTGTGGACACTGTTCTGTGAGTGTAAAGGTTAGTATTGCTCTCATATTTCTGGCTGTGTTGTAGATTAACATTTCTCCATTCATTTCTCCAGTTTCCTGTACTAAGTGTGTATGTACACTGACACCTAAGACTACTACTACTGTTAATGTGTGTGTGTGTGTGCTTTCCTGTGGGACATGTGGTGTAACTGGTATATAGCAGTGACTCTTGCACTTTGTTGCTATGGCTTCAATATTTGCCCTTTACATTCACTACTTGTATGCCTGCTAGGTGTCTTGACTGTAGTGTGTTGCTGTGGCTTTCCTATTTTCCATGTACATTCACACCTTGGAATGCTTGCTATATCTGCTAGGGTGTTACTGCATGCAGTGTGGTCTGGCCATGGTGTGGACCTTGACATCTATTAGGGTATTTGAGTATGCTGCTGAGCAGGCCCCAGAGACTCTCAGGTGCATCTTTTATCTGCCTCATGGAATGGTACATATCAGTGGGGTACACCCATTAAATTGTCTGGTATTCTGCAGTTGTGACTGTGGGTTAGCATGAGCATATGTATTACTACACTATTTCCGACGTGCAAGTGGTGCATACTTTCAGTACTTCATAGTTACCATTGCATGTGTTGTAACACCTTTCTGCCTACTGTTTGTACATTTCACAGGGAGTCTGTGGGGCATCCCTGTAACTCAGTCACTGTTGCTATGTCTAGGCTCTTAACTATTCAAATATGGCAGTGTCAGACCTCTCAAGTGTACAGTTATTTGCAGGATGTCCACATTTTTGCCTCATATTTTGGTCCATATCTCATAAACAGCTTTTTCTGGCAAATCACTCAGGGCTCAAGTCAGACTATAGTGACAAACATTTCAGTTTCAGACTTCATACCCTTCCAAACATCCAACATAATGCAAAACCTGTTACTCTCTCAACTAAGTTTGTTGGAGCAATATTTGGAATGTGTCCCTGTTTTTGGGCCTTTGCTCCACATTTTTTATTACTTAGTCTGGATGTGTTGCTGTAAGAGGTTGTGGGGTATGGGCAGTGATTATCCTGCTGTGAGTAGGTGTGTGGCTTGCAAGGTGCTACAGTGACATTATTACCTAATAGCTACCAACTAGCATGGCTGTTTCTGTTCTCACACTACTATTATAGAAATCCACTACATTTGACAGTAAATATACATGACATGCTTTGTGTACTACACATCCTATATTCCCTTGACATTCATTCCTACTATTGCATGATATATTTATTGTAGCACAATGTTGTTATATAGCAGTCATGGCTTAGTGATAAGTCATGCAGACTACTGTTTCCAAGGTCCTGGGTTTGGGACTGACAGTGGGATTTTATTTTGCTTTTGAGCAGACTACAGGCCTTGTCATTCAGATTGGCTAAGGCACTTTTAAGCAGTTGTAACCGGGTTAGCGCTGGTTTGCGCGGAGCTCACGCATGCGCACTGGCGTTCAGCTCCATGCACACCCGCTTACAACTGCTTAAAAGTGCTTACTCTTGCGCACACCCGCGCTAATTTCTTTGAAAGAAATGAAAATGGGAAGACAGGAAAGTGGTGAAAAAGGGGTCACAAAGAGGGTAAGACAGTAGGGAAACAAGCTCGGGTTTTGCAGGAGGGATGTAGGTAAGGCCCATAGCTGCCCATTTCTTCATCAGCAACAGCTGTGCATATGTTTGTAATTTGGTGTGACGTTTGAAACCTTCCACCCCTGAGAGAGGTGTAAGGACAACAATAATACTTGTTGTACAGCCAATTGTAATTGACAGTTTCCATGTCCAGCAGACATGTGTGCAAAATGGGCAGCTATGTATGGGGCGTAATTTTTTTGTGGGTACAGAGTGCCCTTTTTTTTTTTTCAGGTGAGAGTGGTATGTCAGGTACAGGAAATTGGTATAGCTGGGGAGGTAGGTTGGGTAAGTTAACAGACAAGACAAACAAGACGCATACAGGGGTGGTGTATGGCACATGTTGGGGGGAGTTACACAATTGACGGGGACGGATGTTTGGATATCTAGAGCCCATGAGCCCAAAGATGGCATCAGTGGAACTGATATCCCCACCCATGGGCAGTTGCCACTGTGCCTTCACTGCCCAGGACAGGGCTGTGCTGGGGGCTGTGTAGGCCGGGCAAGCAGGCACGCCTGTTAGTTGTGCCACCTGTACCTCAAGCTGGCGTAGGGGCCCAAGAACAGCGTCCCGGATCTCCCTACGCACCACAGTCCAGACATTACGGAGGGTGAGTGGATGTTCTCCTCCGGCCACACTTGCAGAGGGGGGACGAGCCCCATCATCTGCAGCGTTTCCACTCACAGGTGGCACAAGGCCACCGGAGGATGGTCCGGCCTGGGCATTACTGCCAGGTGCACTCGCCAGCTGAGGAGGGAGAGGTGGGTCCGCTGGAACCTGCCTTCCTTGTCATCCTATGTTTTGCATTATGTTATGACAGTTTGGGTTAGTAACGTACAATACTATTCACAATTAGTTGTAACAGCATGCATTAGTATTCCCATTAACCAAACACCCATATATTCACACCATTGAACAGCAAGCATAACACATGCATAATTTGAACAGCAATACACAGTCCAACAACATGCAGGGTTGATTGATGGCAACAGGCCATCAGGTTTGGATGTATGAACAGGGCAGATGCATCAACGTACATGCAAATATGTATGAACCAACAGGACAGATGTCCAGAGGTGTTAATTGTGATTGCACATACCAATTTCACGTGGAATGAATTATATGTGGTTATAGGGTAGGGTGAAGAAAATTTAATTAACAACTTCAAATACCAGTACATATGCTGTACATTTCTAATAGCTGCAGATATATACACACTACAGTTCTGCCTACAGTTTCCTATGTGATAACTACTTCAGGTTGGTGATAGGAATGTTACTGCTACATCAATATACATTTTCATTTTTATTCATACACATTCATATCTGGCTCTGTTCAGCTACATCATCCTGCTACATTTGCTTTATATAGCTATAGACAACTGTGGATGTTTGTTATTTCAGACAACCATACTATCTACATATTGCAGACTGAGAGCAACATATCCAGATTTTGGGACACACATTCCAGCTGCGGTACCGTTTTCAACACATGTTACTGTTTGGTTCTGCCTGTCACATTCATTTCATTCTTTACTGACTGCAGTATACTTTATTCAGGAGTTATTACTACTTTATTGGTGTATTCATAACTCTTTCTCACACTCTCTCACTTGTTTTATTTTTACAATTCAGGATGGCACTTAATTCTAGGCTTTATTGACATGTTTTACCTGTAGTTATAACAATCCTTTCCAACAGTCTCACTTCTGTCATGTTTCTGTATTTCAACAGGGATATATTTCACACATGTGTTTTACTCAGCTTCTGCAGCTGTACTTTTCATCCTGTTGCAGGTTATGTACTATTATATTACAGGTGGGACATCTTTATTTCAGACTTGTTTAATTTTTATGTCTGGATTACAGGCTGCATCACACTTTTGTAATCAAGCAATACTTGTAAACCCTCTTACACTGTTACTTGCACATTTTATTAATTAGTGACTACACTGCACTCTTTTGCTAACTGTCATACTTATATATTTATTTACAGTTACAGGGAGAGAATTACTGACCTGCCTGGTGGCGCAACCGTGCCAGCCTATCGCCATAGACTCTATGGTTCGCAGAATGGACATCTGCAGCTGTAATATAAATAAAGTAATATTGGAATACACATCTCCATAATATCAGCTAGGTTAATTTCTTACATAAATAATTACATGTAACTTACTCAGTAGTGGGGCGTTGGGAATTTGCCGGGCCTCCTGGATCCAACGGTTCAGTTGGTCCTGCTTCCATCTCTTCAGGTCCACATGGTGGTGACGGACCTGCTCACCAGTCCTTGGTATCCCTGTGGCACTGGTGAGATCATGAGCCAACCGGTCCCACGCCTCAGCCCTATATGCTCCCCACAGGACCTGGCCCTGCATGAGTTGGGCCTCATGATTGTGGACAAGGAGCCAAACCATATATTTGGACTCCTCAATGCCCCACCTCTGTGCTCGGAAGCAACTACCCTCACCTACACCTGACATTCTGGCTGCAAGTCGGTTCTACAATCGGTTATGCTGTGTATTCCCGCCTATGGGGCTTATATATGCCGTTTTTCCCGCACTTATCTGTGATTGGCCATTTTGGAATTGTATCAGCTTCACAAAACCTGCTTTGTCATGCTCCTCTTTCTATTCATTCCTATACATATGCTATTACTGCATTTCGAAGTGCAACTGTCATGGCTTAGTGGTTCAGTACCTTGACTATGGTGCATGGTATCCTGGGTTTGAACCTGGCCATTGCTTTTTATATTTTATGACTGTCTACACAGGCTAGGAGGTGTGTCTGTGTAAAGGCAGTTTTGATACAGCTTGCTCAACGTTGCCCATCGGTTAGCTTGTTGGAGTGGTGCGCAGCTCCACGCAAATGGGTTACGTTGGTTTACACGTCATTTGGCTGTCAGCACGCATATTACGCTCAGCTCAGCTATGGGCACACAGTTTCAGCGTGTTAAAACGCTGCTCAACCCTGGGCACTCATTTTACACCTGTTAAACCACTGCTCACCTACGGGCACTCATTTTATACCTGTTAAAACACTGCTCACCTATGGGCACTCATTTTATACCTGTTAAAACACTGCTCACCTACAGGCAGATGTACTCAACTTGTTAGACTGCAGCTCAGCTATAGGCACATCTGACATTTTTTTTTTTATTATCTCACATTTCTTTAAAATACATGGCCCATTTCATTACATTTTACATAAAATATAATTTTATATGTGTACATATATGTCAGGGACTTGTTTCGTGCTTATTTCACTAAAAATAAAAATTGATGTTGTGGGGGCTCGAACCATGACTGCCTGCTCTTCAGCCGACGTCTCTATCCCTACACTATTGCTTCTTGGCTTATTTTGCATATTTAGTTCTTATATGCTTTTCCACTGACTGCTAACTGTGGCTAAGCTACGGGCACGCCCGCGCAAATGAGCGCACTCATGGGCAAACATCTTTACAATTTAAAAAAAAAATTATAAGATGTTCATTTCTACATTTTATGTTCGTAGTCTGTGGGGGCATGTGTTGTGTTGTGTTTATTCACATTTACACGGGCTCTGTCGTGGGGGTTTACTTTCGGGACTTTTACTCTTCTGGGGGCGTGTCCGTTTGCAGGGCTCGGCCAACGGACACGCCCCCTACTGTGTTCCACGGACCGTGTTAGCCTTAGGTGTGATTCAGCATGCCCTCATGCATATCCATGACATGCTGACATCACACCGGTTAACTGCAGCCTCCGTGTAAGCCTTGTAACTCTTACACGGAGGCTTCGTGAATCCTGCCCATGATCTATAACAGTACAAATGTTTTAAGTTTACATCTGAAGATTTTCCTGTGTGCCAGTAACATAATTATGTATTTTTTGTACATTTAGTATGAGAGATTATCACTGTTCGACCTCTCATTATTGTGTATTTTAAGTAATTTCCTTTATGACCACAAACAGAACAGGCTCTGTACTGCAAACTATGGTGACATCTTGTGGCATAAGGTTAATAACCTCACAATACTCAATGCAAATTCAGTCACATTCCAGTAACCAAATGTGAGTGTTTAACTTATTGTCATTTCCTTCTGCTTTTCATGGCATGAGTTTGCATTAGCAACAGGCTATGCAGGGTCAACCAAACTTCCAAAGCCACATATTCTGATTTATCCTGCATGAGCTTCAAGTGATCAAAGTTTGAATGGTTGATACAAACTGTTCAGCATTTCCTGAATCTGCTTTAGGGTTGCTGCAAAATTTCAATGGAAGACACCCAGGAAGAATCCTTAAAAGATGAATGAACCCCTTTAGTTCTTCTTGCTTTAAAGGAGAAGTGTTTATTCAGACCCTAACTCATCCCCTACTTGGTTAAACAAAGTCAAAGCAAATGCTTTTCTTCATGTTTCTTTACTCCAGCTCTTCAATGCAGTTTTCTCTTCTCACACAATGTTCATTTGCTTTTAAATTTGTAGACACACTTCAGTTGCTCCTCTGCATATTCTATATGCACACTTTTATCGAGTGTGTCATTATAATGCCTTTATTTTGCTATGTACTATACTGATTTGCATTTTAAGCTCTGCCATACCTCTGTACTGTACTATATTTTCACTGTGCTTATGCAAACTATTTTTGTAGTATTAGTACAATCTGGGGTGGACCTAACACAGGTCACTTTTGATCAGTGCTCTGTCCCATTAAACAGGCAGAAATAAATATCTTGACACTTTGCAAGCTCACCAAATTCTTCATCCTTTCACAAAGAGGAAACCCAGATACCTCTTGAAAAAACATAATTTCTGTGGTTGTAGCCATAACTTTGCTCTTTTTGTAGCTACTCTCAGCTCATAATCACAGGTGGGTATGTAGATGTCAAATGACCACTAAACCAAAACTTCTTTCTCAGAAAGTTGCTTTCATTTCTGCACCACAGATCAGTTTATCACATGCAGCACTACAGCTGCTCTACCGAACTGTTTACCATCTCATGATCCAACACTTGCAAAAAAGACCTTGTGATATTGAATCTTGTTAGATCTTACTATTTTTAAGATGGTGATGACCCAGTCCTGACTTTTTTGGCTATTTTTGATCCTTGTCTAGAAAGGGCTGTTACCTCCAAAATGGTTTGCTATGTTTTCATGACATTATAGGAATTATGCTGAGATACCTACCTCTAAAATGTCTTTATAAACTCATAGTCTGTTTTTTTTTTCTATGCTGTATAAATAACCAAAAACTGTAATTTATTTCTTTTTAGAAATGCTATGTCAATTTTGTCTAGATTTCTGAAGAAATTCTATGTCAAACTGTTATATTTTTATTCTCTGTACGTCTTGGAGCTTTTCTCCCTGGGCCTTCACTTAAAATGGACTTGTCCGGTCGGAGTTTCCCGCTAAACAAATGTAAAATAAATAAATAAAATTGGTAAGCACTAGGCTTGCTTCCATTGTGGGCCATTTTAAGTCCTAGCCAATTTTCCTTTTGGTGCTTGAATTAACTTATTTCAGTTGGCCACAGATTGGCCTTCCCATTTCATAGTCAATAATTTTGTATTACCCCTAATGAGAATAACTGTAATCATACAATAGATAATTTGAGGGGACCCATGCATGAGATAAAGTATTTAATAGGTGCCTCTGTCTATTAGTAGTACATGGGACAGTCCTGGGGTAAATTAACTCATTTTAATTCTGTTCCTGGCTTCAAAAACATAGAAGATGTGTGTTGAATTTTAAAGGGAAAGAAAAATTTTAATGTCTTTTTAAATTCACACTATTTAAAAGAGTGAAAAGGTCATGCTGTACAAAAACATTCACAGCCTTTTTAGACCTGATTTCAGACAAACAGCGAGCGCATATGCATGTGCATGCGTGTGTGTGTGTGTGTGTGTGTGTGTGTGTGTGTGTGCACGCTGGCATGTACACACACACACACACACACACACACACACATATATATATATATATATGTGTGTGTGTGTGTGTGTGTGTGTGTGTGTGTGTGTGTGTGTGTGTATATATATATATATATATATATATATATATATATATATATATATATATATATATATGTATATATATAAAATATGTTCCTGGTAAAAGTGTATTTGTTACTTACTTATTTGCAACTAAATTTTGCAGTGTTAGCTTCTAATGGCCTTTCTGAACTTAATTGATTTCTACCTACAAATGCTTCATAACACTAGTCAACGTCATGGAGTCCCAGAATAGAGCTCTGACTGTTTAATGGGCTGGACATGAAAGAAAAGATTGTGTGTGTGTGTGTGTGTGTGGGGGGGGGGAATGCAGCCAATGCCAGCTTGCCCAATGTTCAAGAAGAGAAGCAGCCCATCCTGCTGTGAGTGTGGCTCCTAGTGGAAGAAAAAGACTTGTCACTCAATATTCAGGTAAAGATATCACATCCAAGAAACTATGCACTGCATAGCAACTGCATTAGAGTGAATATACATGAAGCTGGTGTTGTGGCAGCTTGAAGACATCAGGCTGCTGTGCAGAACTGAACATAGGCCAAGTGAAAAAATAATCATCCTTCCTCTATTACTGTCTGGAGGATGACCCTTCCTCTAGGTAACACTTGTGCTGAGACTGTTTACAAAACACAAGGTGCCTCTAGGCAAATCTCTGGTAGAGATCAGGAAACCCCCTCTGGATGATGTCAGGTATAAGTGACCAATGTAGGTGAATAAATCAGCAAAAGGCCATCAAGTAAGGAGTTAATGAATAGGCAATGAGGGTGAACGTTTTAAGAAAAAAATGCTCATATCTCTTAACATTTTCAGATATTTTAGAACTTTTTAGGACAATATACCTGGATATTCAATCTTTCATGATACTTGGCATGAGCTAATATCACTAAATGCAAGGACACTTCAGAATTTAAAATGAGTGGTTGTCCATCTGCACTTACCAGAACAACTTTTTTTCTGGTTCCCTATCAGAAGTGCTAGGACTGATGGTGAGACCCACAACCCTTTTGAAGAATAAATTGTGATTCAGACAGAAAAGACACTGAATTCCAAAACAAATATTGTACCTCTCGAGTGTCTTAGTATGGGGGATTTACTTTGGCTGCACCCGTTGACATGGGGTCCACACCCCCAACACTTCTGCTATTTATATGTACTAACGCCAATACTGCTGATGTAAGTAGAGGAATATATGTAGATTTCACAAACTTATATTTCATATATATTCCCATTATTCATGCCCATAGCTCTACTACCTATCCCAGGGATCAAAAGTGAAACCCTCAGAACTTCAACAGGTATCCATTTTTTCTGTAATGTTTTAAATGAGAGAAATAAACATTGTTTTAGTCCTGGTGTTAGTATAACACTCTAATGGTATTACCCTCGGAACATTGCAGGCATAACCTAATTCATATAGCGTCTATATCACGTTATTGAAAGTTTACTTAATCGAATCAATAAAGGTCGAACTTTATTGATCAATTAAGTAAAACATCGAATAACATAAAAAAAAAAAACAAATTAAAAAATAAATAAATAAATGGCGTAGGCAGGGGGGCAATCTCCCTGCACCCCCACACCCCTCCTACTTAAATATACCAACTCTGAGACTGCACTACATTGAGGTAAACGTTAATCTCCTCTTACAGAGATTTCCGTTTACTTGCATGATGTTCTTCACTTTCGATATTGTTGTGCCGACAATATCAGACTCGATATTGTCAGCTTACGACAACGTGAAGTAGACCCTTCATATATGCGTGTGTGTGTGTGTGTGTGTGTGTGTGTGTGTGTGTGTGTGTGTGTGTGTGTGTGTGTATGCGTGCGTGCGTGCGTGTGTGCGTGTGTGTGTGAGTGTGTGTGTGTTTTGAAGCCTCGGGCATGCACCTGTTGCCTGACATCTACACAGCCCCATATGTGCTACCTACCTATATAAGATTACATCTCTAAAGTAGTTTAAAGTATCAGGCAGAACAATGTGGAAATATATTATGACACTCACCTGCATTCTGCACTTTATTGTAGGTGTTAGATATGAAGACATGTATATACCGTCATGTTCATGTAATCTGTGCTTTCATGATGCCTGGATATTGGAAGATTGGTACTAGCATATTTTCAGTGACATGAAGGATCACTTTTATGGTAAATGTATATGTGTTTTACTTCTCAAGTTCTCCCAACTCTGTGCAGGGATGTTATGAACATGTATGGCATCCCTCACCATCTAAAAAATCAGAATTCCCATATCTTATGGAATTTGAATATAAATGCAGGCTGACAGATGGTTATACTGCCACGTATGTGCAAGCCTACAACTTGTACCAAGGTAAATGTGACAAAGTCTCAGTCTCACTTTACCAGTTCTAAGTGAGCATTTCATGGAGTTATAGTTAAAGGCTCGGGTACACAAAATACATAAGACTGTCATTCCATTCTTAAGGACCTACCCAGAAGGTTGTCAATTTTGCCTTGATTGTACATGGATATTTTACTTAATTTTACAGAAACATGTATAATACCAATTCAATAAATGTATGTAGATATATATTTTAAAGGATCTCAGTAAAGATATGCAGATACGTTCCTTAGCAGTTTATTTATTTATTTATTTTACATTTGTTTACCAGGATAGTCCAACTGGACACAGATCCATTTACAGCGGAGGCCCGGGGAGAAAAACTCCATACAAGTACAATATAGTTAACACATGTAATACAATTAACAATTAGAATCATCGATAAAAGCATTTTTATAGAGAAAGAAGCAATTCTTGATTAAATACATATAGAAAAAAACATTTTGAGGTTTGCGTTAGGGATTCCTGAGTTTGTAGTAGAGGAGCCAAAATTAATTTGAGTAGCAAGCTTATTTTTTACATGAGGTGGGGGGTTTATGTGATGCATGGGCATAGGCAAGTATTCATTAGGTGTGCTTTGACAGAGTTTTTAAATAGAGTGGTTGAAGGAGCAGAGGTCAAAGTAGGGGGGAGGTTGTTCCAGATTATGGCTATATTGTGGGGAATAGAGCTTTACCTGCAGAGTTGTTGGCTTTGGAGATGCAGAGGAAAGATTTTTCAGAAGAGCAGAGGGGGTGATTTGATATGTATTGGGTTAGAAGTTGGTTTAGCAATGGGGATTTGTTGGGATAATTCACAATATTGTAGGCAAGTATTAATTGGTGATATTTGAGTAGTTGTGGAAATTCTAACCATTTAAGTTCATGTAATGCCTGACAGTGATAGGTTTGGAAGCTGGAGTTACTAGCAAATTTGGTGATTTTATTGTAACATGATTTGAGTCGTTCTATGTGTTGTTTTCTTGTGTGGGTAAGGATTGGTGCTGCGTACATGAGAGTGGACAGTAGGTGTGTTTGGGCTAGTGTGATTTGTGCATTATTACATGGTAATTTTTTGTGTCTGTATAGTGTTCTTATTTTTGTGGACCTTTTTGATTGTTTGTGATATATGGACATCAAATAGTAGTTTATTGTCAATTTCTATACCAAGGAGTATGGTGTGGTCAGAGCAGAAGATCTTAGTACAATTTTTGGATGTGATTATAAAAGGTTGATGGGTAGATTTAGTTTTGTTGGGAGTGAATATGTGTAATTTGGTTTTGTTGGGGTTGCGGATGAGTTGGATCTGGGTAATCCAGCTTTCTACTGAGGTAAAAGATTCCTGGATAAGTTCTTGCAGGGCCATGAGTGATGGTGCTGAGCAGATGAGTGTTGAGTCATCTGCATATTGTATAAGTGTAGCATGTCAGGTGGATGTATGAAGGTTGTTAGTAAATATGGAGAATAGTAGAGGGCCTAATATTGAACCTTGTGGGGCACCTATACTGGTTGGAAGTAGGGGAGATAGTTTGTTTTGCCATTGGACAGATTGTTGTCTGTCTGATAGGTAAGTTTTAAACCAGGCTATGGTGGAAGGGGTAAAGGATAGGAAAGCCATGGAGTCTAGTAGTATGGTGTGTGACACCATGTCAAGTGCCTTAGATAGGTCTAAGAATATTGCTGATATGAAGTTGTTGTTATTTCTGTGTAGGTTAACTGTATTTGTAAAAGAGAGGAGAGCAGTTGTTGTGCTATGGTGCTGCCAGAAGCCATGTTGTGTGGGTGAGAAGAGATTATTAGCGTTCAAGAATTGCATAACTTGAGAGTGAATACACCTTTCAAGTATTTTAGATAAGGGGGGTAGGATGGCTATGGAGCAGTAGTTAGAAAATTCATAAGAGTTTCCGCCTTTATGTAGAGGGATAATATATGATACTTTCCATAGCTGTGGGATGCAGGATTCCTGAATGGAGCAGTTAATAAGGATGGAAACAGGGTAAGCTAGGGAGTCGGCTGCTATTTTTAATAAATTGGATGGTAAGTTGTCTGCAGCAAGGGTGGTAGGTTTATGTTTTTGTAGCAGTTTTTTAATTTTAGCTGTTATGATGGGTGAGAGGGTTAAGGTAGGGATGTTATTAAGGGGTTGGTTAGGAATATAAGAGTGGTTGTTATTTGAGAGCTGAGAAGATAAGGATAGGATGGTTTCAGTGAAATGGTGGTTAAATTGGGAGGCAATGTGTTTGGTGTTATTGTTGGTAGTGGGAGGTGGAGTGGATGTTTTTCTTGGGTTAAGTAGGGAGTTGATGGCCTGCCAGAACTTTTGGGGTTCTCTTGTCTGTTTATTTTGGATGTTAAGGAAATAGTTTTGTTTATCAAGCTTGGCTTGTTTGTTTGCCTGACTTCTTAGTTTTTGGTAGTTTTGTTTGGATAAGTTTATGTTATCTCTTTTCCATGCTTTCCAATATTTATCTCTAGCTTTTAGAAGGGCTGTTGTTTCCCTACTTAGCCAAGGGGCATAGTTAGCCTTGAGTTTGATTCTTCTAATGGGTGCAATTGAGTTGAGGATGGTAGTGAAGGTATGGTTGAAGTAGTCAACGGCATGGTCTAGTCCTAATGTTAGCAGTGGGTCCCATTTACATTGTCTTAGGATATTGTTAAGGTACTGTGTGTTTAGTTTACTGTCATCTCTAATATGTCTATAAATTATGGGGTTGGGAAGATTGGTGCACTTGCGTACAAGGAATGTGGGGAGGTGATCACTTAGGCTATCTGGTAGACATCCGGTGTAATATATTTGTTTTGAGCAATTAACTAGTGTCCAGTCTAAGACTGATTGTTTGTGGGATTTTTTTGTCAACTCTAGTGCTTTTCTGAATGAGCTGCGTAAAGCCATATAGATTGATATGGTTTGTGGGGTTGTTGTAGTTAAGCTAACCATTCTGTGTTTAGGTCACCGAGGAGGATAATTTCCAGGGGTAGTTTATTTGAGATCCATTGCAGGATTTCTTCTATGATGGGAGAGTTGTTGCCTGGGGGGATGTAACAGCAGATTATACTGATTTTTTGATGTCATGCATGAACAGACTTCAGACTAAGGTTTTGGCATTCTGAAATGTGGGTATGGGGGTTTCTAGGGGTTTTATGCTGAGTGTATTTTTAAATAGTATGGCAAGTCCACCTCCCTTCCTGCCTGTTCTATCCTGCCTTACTATGTTATACCCTGGTGGGAGAATTTCTTCATTTTGGATGTTGGGTTTTAACCAAGTTTCAGTTATGGCTTCTATGTCTGGGGAGTAGTGAGTTATAAATGCATGTATATCAGGAAGTTTGTTAGTTATACTTCTGGTATTGATGTTAATAAAAAGTAAGTATGTTTTTTGTTTAGGTGGAAGTAGGGTATTGCTTGATCCTGAGTTAGGATGCATGTCTCCTGATATGAAAAGCTGTTTTGTAACTAGTACTATGTGTTTTATTCTATCTGTTATTGTTGTGTAGTATATATTTGATAGCTTTGTGGTATAGGTAGTTGTTAATTGTATTTTATATATGTGTAGTGTTGAGCTGTCTTTAAATAGTGAAGCACTAATGGGGAAGTATGTGTGTGTGCTTGGTGTAATGTAGGTGTGTGTGGTATGGTACTTTGTGTTTTGTAGTGAGGTGGTAGGATCAGAGGATGTGATGTTTGTTAGTATAGTGAGGGTGAGGAGGAGGCAGCCTAGGATAAAATTTAATTTTGTTTTAAGTAATGGATGTCAATATGGTAGGGTGTGGAGAGTGGAAAGATTGCTTGTGAGTATGTGTGGGGGTTATTAGATGCTAGGGAAGTGGTAGCTTGTGTGTGTTAGAGTGTGTGGAGTAGGGTGTGATAGGGTGGTCTGGTTGTGGGTGTGGTTTAGTGGGTATAAGTTTAGAGGTATTGGGGTGGGTGGAATTTGGGGGTAGGGTAGGGGAGCAGAGTGAGCCTGAAGGGCGAGCGGAGCAGGCAGAGCCATGGAGTGGAGTATCAGCAGGAACCAATCAATTATTTAGTGAGGTTGTGCACTGAAAATGTTCATTAGGCAAGTTGCACCGTCTATGGAAAATTATGAGAAAAAAGATGCAAAAAGTCTACTTTCTACTCTTAATTATGTAGGTTTTTGTTAATTTCCTTTGTGGGGTAGAAACTAGTATGTTATAATGTTGTGGGAAGTAATATTATGCTTAAATTGGGTGGCTGGATTTGGTTTAACTGGTAATGTGGGATCCTACAGCTATGCTTAATATATAAAAGGGAGAAATTATGTCCTGTGTTCTACTGCCATCTAGTGGCATGGGTGGGGAACTTCAATTAATTTAATTGATATGGAGTTAAGGGGCACAATATGGGAATCGGGCGTGGATGGCCTCGGGGTGGGTCCGTGGGTGTGCTGGCCTCTTACACTTTAACTGATATAGAGCTCAATTTAACAATAGAATAAAGTATAGAAACCATAGGTTATCACCTATGAGGCTAAGATAAAGTGTGTTTAGCGTATAAACTTGGATTCTGTCTGGGTATTCAGGTTAAATTGCTACTTGCTGGTGGGGGGGGGGCAGCCCGATTATCAGCACAAGGCTTCTAGGCTGAAAAAAGAGAAAAAAGTAGCAAAAGTTATGACTGTTTGGTTAAGGTTTTGGTTAAAGTTTTGGTAGGTCAGAGGGAAAGCTGGAGGGGTCAAGTGCAAGTAAGGAGCTGAGTGAAGGTGCAGAAAGCAGTACAGTTGTGTCTCAATAAAATAATGCACATTAATTTCATCAGTCTGCAAGGACACCAGGGTAATCCGTTGCAATTTCCCCTTCTAGTGGTTGTAATACTAGTTAGAACTCATACAACCAAATCTTATTGTGAGTGTGATCCATTCAGTTAAATAGGTAAATCAGCGTTGCTGTAACAATGGCTTTTACAGTCAGCGGTATATAGCTGTTATACGACCCTGCAGTTATTTAATTAACAGTGCTAAAATGTAGTCATGCACAAAATTACTTATTTCTGTACTTATTCATCTTCATTTAAGGATATAATAATACCTAGTGGCTTTCTACTGTTCTAGTCATTGCTGTATTCTATTAGAAATTTCACTTTCAGAGCATTAAAGCACATTAGCGTTGCTTTAGAATCAGCTATTTCTGTACATGACGGCTTCTACAGTCAGTAATGTTAAGGAAAGCAGTATATAGCTATTTTACTTCACTGTGGTTATACAATTAACAGTGTTAAAATGCAGTCATGCACCAAATTACTTATCTTTGTGTCTTTTGCCTTCAGTTAATGAATAACAATACCCAGTGGCTTTCTATCATTCTAGTAATTGTGTATTCTTTTAAGACATTCACTTTCAAACCGGCAAATTAGCATTGCTATAGAATAATACAATCTCAGTTAGCAGTGCTTGAACAAAGCATAAACACAGTAGTTTTTGAAGTATAATGCATTCACATGTGGTACATTAATCTGAAATTACATAACAACTCCAACACAGTAAGACACAAAGTCCAAAAAACAGTGTTGTATCACTTACAGACAGCACACCACACGGATGACCGAGGAGACGTCTTGGTTGGGGAAGATAAGATTTACAAATGGCGCCGCAGGTGTCAGCCTATACTTAAAAGAGTTTGGTCGGATAAAGAAAGAATAAGATAAATCCATTCCTTTCAGAAAATGAATATATTGCAGTTTATCAGCTTGGCATATTTTAATGGCCAAATGAGCCTATTGATATTTTTAGCAGTATAAGACCATCTCTCTTAAGCAGCTGATCTTTTCTACTAAAATGCTGAGGGTCAAATATGGATATTAGTGTTACTTAATTTGCATTTCATGTGCAGAAGTATTAGAGCGCCTGCATCTTACAATTTTGAGTGCCATTTCATAGTCAGTTTTAATGTTTTTCTATTCAAACTGTTAAAATGCTTAAAATGTCATTTTAGGGGACATTCAAATACTTACTTTAGGTACATTATCACTTTACAACTTATTCATGATTTTGATGTATGCTAAATCAGCCCCCATAAGAAAATGTAAAATGTGTGTCTGTTATAAATTGAATGCAATGATCCTTTGCTAGCTATCAGATTATGACGCATTTAAAAACTGCAATAGCTATGAAACTATAATAATAAATGAATAATTCTGAAAATGAAAACATGAGATGCAGCTTTACTTTTTGCATGAAATACCACAAAACAAGTTTTCAGCTTTTTCACAAGTATACTGATAAAAGTCACAATAGTTAGTGTGACACCCAGACTCCTTGTAAAAATAGGGAAAGGGGAGTAATGAGGAAGAGGAATACTGTCCCCTTTACAGTGAAGCTATCCACATGATATCCACATTTTTCTATCTCATCTTTTTAATACACAGAGCCCTCATTACCCTTCAGAATAACTGCTTTTTAACTAGGCAAAACTTTGATGTCTGAGCTTTTTAACCACGGGCTTTACAGAAAATTCTCTACTCTGTCAAATTTAGAGTGCCTAAGTTTCAAGTGAATCATTTCTTCCCTAAAAAAAAAACAAAAAAAACCAAAAAAAAAACAAGCAAAAAACACCATTAAAAATGACAGCAATTGTGGACATTGCTGCTCTCCAGTAGTTTTGTATATTTTTTTGTATAATTCCAAGACCCACAGTAATGAACTGGAGTAAAATAAGGAGCTAAGAATACCTTTCCTGGCAGCAGGGTGTTTATGACGTGTGCCAGTCTATCTGTGCAACTCGAATTGTATTTGTAGCATATGCATGCGATATTTTTTCCAGTTTTGTCATCCTTCTTCAAGTCTAGCTGCAGAATAGGAGGAGGTGAAGCTTCAGTCAGCTTGGTCTATACTGGCGTCTGTTGTTTCTAGTACTAGATTGCCACTGGCTGACAGATCTGCACCTCCACAGGAAACAATGATTCTCCCATGCTGACAGTTACCTGGAGGGGTCACTGTTGTCCTTCATGTCTACTTCTCAGGATGGGGTTGGTAAAGGTACCACTTCTGAAAGTATATGGGTACTACATGCTGTTATGCAATATTGCATTGTATGCCTGAGCATGCATTACTTGGCTTCTCTTTTGCATGCTGGTCCATCATATCGGTTGTGACATCTGACCAATACCTCACTGAACTGCCAATAAATAAATGTGACATCCCTTACTATCCTGGGTTAGTCCCTAAGGATCTTCAGTACTCATTACTGACCCTAGTATGAGACTGTCACTTAAACAGAAGTAATATTTCACAATTTTCCCCTAAGAGCACAACAACAACATACTCTATTTTCCTGGGACTGGACTATATACATTTGTCCACCAAAAATGTATTTTCTTGTTATACACTTCAGAGCAAAGTGTATCAGTTTAAGACCTCTGATACATTCACACTCAAAGTAAATTTAAATCTCACACATCCAAATACGTCTAGGAAAGTCTGACACACATTTCCAGCTGTGTTCTTTTCCCAAAATAATACAGTAATGCTGCCACCAATCAGAGTGTCTTCATGCCCTTCTAAAGGGGTGTCCAATTATGAAAATTAAATATCACAATAAATGATAGCTATGACCATAAGCGACCAGGCCTTTTAGAGGACCTGGGGAGTATCAAACATGCAGAAGCACTCTCTAATCTCTAAAGAAAAAGAACACTGATTTACAGCCACAGTATAAAGTACTGAAAACCATTTAATAATAAGCAAAAATGATTACAAGAATGTAAATCAATAGCTTTCAATAAACACCAGAACTCAATCACCAGAAATGTAAAATTAAACTGCTGGATAGGAGTCCATTATTCTAGAAAAACTCTGTCTTAATAACTAAGTTTTCCTAGTCTAATTAAAGAATACTGTCCCTGATCTAATCTACCACATAAAGGCAAGGCCAAGGCAAGCTTACAGTTTTTTTTTTTTTTTTTTTGGTGAGTTCTCTTTACTTGGTGTCCACTGACTGCACAGCACTTGACAAACTGCAGTCTCAACTGCCTAATTTCAAAAAATAACTGTCATCTGTTTGAAAAAGTTATTTTTCTGTCAATTAGCTGTTTAAATAATAACTTAGCAACCAGGAACACTGTAATGACATCACTCACTCTTCAGCTGACTCTCCACAGTTTGTACTTTAGAATGTCCCTCTCACACATGTGCAGTTATAAATGTATCAACACACTGACAGATTTTCTAAACATTCTGTATATACAGGGAAATACTCAACATTTAAAAAACGTATTTACATTTCACAATTAGTCATGCTGGCACACAATGCAAGTTAATCTGAAAATCATTTTCTTCACACCTCTCCCCATTATGACTCAAGCATAATTTTCAAGTGACCCTTGAAAACTGATGCTTGAGAAAAATGGGTCTTCCTGGTAATATTAAACCACTCCTCTCCTGAACAATCCATCCACATTGGCATTATTAACCCCACTGTGATGTTGTATGGTCATATCATATTTTTGCAATCCTAGACTCCACCTCAGTAACTTGGCATTCTGCTTACTGACCCTATTATGTCATGTTAGAGGGTTATGACCTGTGAGTACAGTGAATTTTCTCCCATAAAGATAGGGCTGCAGCTTTTGTAATACCCACTCTATGGCCAAACACTCTTTCTCCACAGCTGCATAACACTTTTCTCTAGGTAGGAGTCTACAGCTCAGATATACCACTGGGTACTCTTCTCCTTCTTCAGAAACTTGGCTGAGCACAGTCCCCACCCCATCATTTGAAGCATCTACCTGTACAATAAATTCTTTATTGTAATCTAGGCTGACTAACACAGGGGGTCCTCCCAAAATCTCTTTTAGTTTTTGGAATGCCTGTTCACAATCTGTGATCCACACTACATTGTCCATTTTATTCTTCCTAGTAAGGTCTGTAAGGGGTGCAGCTATAGTACTGTAATTGGGCACAAATTTTCTATAGTACTCCGCTGTCCCTAAAATGCTCTCACTTGTTTCTTAGTAACAGGAATTGACCACGCTTGGATAGCTTCCACCTTGACAGGTTCTGGCCTAATTTTACCACTTCTCACTCTGTGTCTTAAGTAAGTAACCACTGCCATAACCACTTGACACTTACTGGGTTTAATGGTTAATCCTGCCCTAGTTAATCTATCCAAGAACTCCCTCACATGTTTTTCTGCAAATGCTCATAGCATAGTATGCAATGCAGAGTTTAACCTCTCCACAAAATCATTAGTCTGGGGATGGTAGGGGGTGGTCTTTAGATGTTTCACCCCACAACACTTCCGCAGACAAGTCAGCAGGTCTGACATGAAGTTGGCACCTTGGTCAGTCAGTATTTCCCATGGAAAACCTACTCTGCTGAAAATTTCTAGCAAAGCATTTGCCACCTTTTCTACATCAAGATCATCTTAAAAGGAATATTGGTGTCTTTAGCTAGAAGTGCCAGATGGTAGACTGTAGGCCCTATCAACTGCCACACTACCTCATCTTCCAGTCCTCCCTTAGGACTTCACTTTCTATGCAACAAACCTTCCTTCCCTGCCTTAATATCCCCTTCCAAGGAATATCAGGGTCCATAGCTAGAAGTGGCAGATGGTAGGCTCTAGGCTGTACCGACTGCTGCACTACCACACTTTACAGCCTTCCTTTAGGAGTACACTCTTTATACAATGATCCCTTGCTCCCGTATACAGACTCCTCTCTTCCTTGAGCCTCAGGTGCTTCCTTAGCCATCTCCATAAGCTTTATACTGTAGGGTCCATAGGTTGAGCATGTCTCAACTGTATATCTGCAACCCTCCCAAGCTCCCAAACTGCTGTATCAACTGTCTAAGTTCAGAGAATAACAGTCAGCTGTTTGAAAAAGTTATTTTTCTGTCAATAAGCTGTTTAAGTAATCACTTAGCAACCAGGAACATTATAATGACATCACTCACTGTTCAGCTGATTCTCCACAGTTTGTACTTTAGAATGTCCCTCTCAAACATGCACAGTTAGAAATGTATCAAAACACTGACAGATTCTCTAAACATTCTATATATGCAGGGAAATTTTCAACATTTACAAAACTTATTTACATTTCAACATTACACATGCTGGCATACAGTGCAAGTTAATCTGAAAATATACAGAAATCTCCTGCCAGACATGCTGTCACAGATGACAGTGTTTTCATGTTCTTCACATCGGTCATGAAGTGTTGCTCTTCCCATAGAACAACCTAGCATTGTTTATCTTGTTATTACTAAACCTTTGTTTACATATGTAATTATTTGATGAAAATTCTAGCACTATTCAATGTTTAATACATGTGTGTTTTATTAGCTGTGTGGCTATTCATACAACAATGTCCTCAAAAATGAAAACTGCAAGGTTACAAAGTGTCTGTCTGTGAATTTCATCTACAGTCTCCATTAAAAGAGAGCCAACATCAAATAGCATAAAATGAAGTGAAGCATTAAGTTGTGGATAGCTGCTAGGTTTTTCTTCTTCTATACTGTTTACACAAGTAATCCTTTATCCTTCAGTGAGCTGAGATTACATTTAGCATTTTTACATTTTTTTTTTTTTGGAAACCTACACAAATTGTCTGTAAGTATATTATGCACTGTGACGCAAGGTTGCAAAGATGAGCAGGAATTTCACTGCAGAAGCCTGGATACACAAATTAAAAAAAAAAATGTAGCAAAACAGCTGCTGCCTAGTTCTAAACAGCTAAAATAACTGTGTAATGGCATCTGGGCTGAGCTGTGTGCAGACAGTTTATTTCAAGTAATAGCTGCATGTATGTGCCTAAGTACAGAATTTATTTACTTTAGCTTATCCTTCTGTTAACTGGGAAAAGCACATGAGTCCTTCCTTTTTTATTAGCAACTGTAAACATTTTGTTCAAAGTTAAAAATATAAATATGTACATGTCTAGAGGTTCAGCTGTAAACTACAGTGCCACCATGTGTCAAGAACTGTTATCACTCAGTTCAGTACTTCTGTGCCCAGTTTACATTTATTTATTTATTTATTTTACATTAGTTTACCGGGAAAGTCCGACTGGATATATGCCCATTTTCAGCAGAGGCTCGAGGAGAAAAGCTCCAGAAAGCAGAGTATAAATACATTAGGAACAATAGAAACATTTAGAGATAAGTATAATATGCAGTTTTCAGTAGGGTGACAAACATGGATAAAACATAGTAGACAACATCAAAATCATGTGGCTTTAGTATCAGATAATAATACACAGAGTTATGGGCTAAGTACGTGAGAGCAAAGGTAAACCACAACTGCAATAAACAGAGCAATTAACATTCCTGCATTACATAATGTTTAACTCTAATTATGTACAATAATACTGTACTGCAGTCTGTAGTAATAGCCGTAGTCTAAAGTTTACTTTAAGTCATAAGAATACTTCAGTGTGTGTGATATTTGTGTTTATCATTTAAATGCCCTTGATTGTTTTCATAAGAACAAGTAATGTTTATCTGCATGGGTGCAGATAATGTGTAGCATGACAGATGCTTAGAACAAAATATCCTTTGATTATATTCTCATTCTGAATACTGTAGCAGAGAACTAACTCACCCTACATTTGTCTTACAAATGAAATTAAAAAGTTCCACTACCCGAATATATCGTTCTGCATACAATGGTATAAGAAAATCATCATTCAAAACATAAGGAACAGAAAAGTTACTGGAGAATGAGTGTTGGGAGTGAAATTTGGTACAGGGTTCCTTGGAAAAGGAAACATGGAAAGCAACAGTGCAAAGAATATTAAAACAATATTATTAAAAAAGATATTTTTCTTTAGACTGATTGATGCTGTTACCTCTGCACAAGAAGTGTGTGACAGTGTTAGTGGCTCGACAGCTAGCATACTTACATTTGTTGCTAGAAAGATCAGAAGGCTGTAGCTTCTATCCCTCTGTGGATACCCGAGTACATGCTCTAGCATTGACCTTGTACTGTAGCATAAGGGTAGTGCTGTACTTCTGAGGTTTCAGCTGTTGGGTGACAGAGGTTCATAAGTAAGTGATAATCTAGCTGCATGTGTGGGCCATTTTAACTCTATTTAATTTTCCTCAAAGGTGAGAATCCAACCCTGCATTTTGTGTTTATGAAGTAAGCACTTTAACCATTATGCCAACCCTCAACCCTAGCATATTGAGGTCCCAGCTGCCTGAGTTGGAGTTGGCACAGGTAGATGTAAAAGATCCCATGCACTTAGTTAAAAAAAAGATTAAGGGTACTTTATTGTATTTTTATACAATATTTGTAAGAATTCATTTACAGGGCACAGTGCAACAAATGTGATGCATTTTATGTGGACAAGACTGTAAATAAACTCAAGCATAGTATTTCATGTCATCTGTCAGAAATCCGCTCTGGATGTAAAAATAATGCACTAGCCAAACACCTTTCTCTTCATAAAAGACACACAGGTTTTAAGTTCCAGATCATGGATCGCATAGACATGGGTGATCTTGAAGGAGACATCCCGAATATTCTGGAGAAACATGAACTCATGTGGCAATTAAAGCTGAACTCTTTTAGGAAGCCTGGACTAAACTACTACTGTTCAATTAAAAGTGCACTGGAACTTAGAAAATTGCCACATTGTTTACATGACTAATTGTATTTTATTTTATTTTATTCTACAAACTGGTTTTAAATACCATTTTAAATCAGTTGAAATTCAAGTGTATATTTTGTTTCCATCATCATACATACATTTTTTCTTATTTTTATTTTTTTTGTTTTTTTTTTCCACTTTATTCAAAATTATGTATAATAACAATACTAATTAATTATACAACTATATAGGTTTTTAGGGTTCTTGTACACAGATGTGAAGAAGTCTAGAAGTACGAAAGCGATCTTTGTTAACAATAGGTTATGAAAATAGAAATTGATTTTTACATGCAAAATGTATATGTATATATTTATATATATTTTTTGATTGCCAAATGAACTAAGGTTGATATATTTCCAGCCACATAGTATATTGTCTTGGATAAAATCACAGACTTAATAATCTAATTAATAATTTGGTTAAATAAGAGGTACCACATCATTATATAATTTTATTTAAAGTACTTAAGGGTTATATATTATTATGACAGCTACTTAGTAGGGCAGGATCAGCTCGAATGTCACACTGATGGGGGAAGGGATGTGAATTTAACATGTGTGCCAATAACACTTTGTTTTACAGCACAATAAACCACTCCCATGCCTGATAAAAAGTATATATATATTTAGAAAGCTTGTGAGGAAATTATTACTCTATTTTTGTTTTACTTGGATCCCTTGTCTGTCTAATTAATAAAGGATTTTCGACTGGAAACAGACTGCCTGCCTTGCTTGGATTACTTTTGAATACTTAGTAATGCTGTACAATTATATATTTTCTATTATTACTTTTTGTTTTGTTTTGACTTAAGACGAGTTTACGTTTGCTACTTCTACTACTATTGTCTGATCTGATTAATATACAGTGATTAACTAGAAATATATGGACTAAAAATCTTCCACACAGAGAAGTTTCTTACACTGTTTTGTTTTTGGACCCACTACACTTTAGTGGGTTGTGTTGAGACTTCGGGGATACCATGGAAATTACTTGTTTTTATTCAATATTTGCATACTTATGCTGATTATATATATTACATATTTATTAAGCAATGATAAAGAAAAAGTACAGAAACAAAACTGTATTTTAAGTCAAAAAAAGAAAATTATTATTTTATAACAACTCCAAATCTTTTTGTCATTGCCACGTCTTGAGTCTTCTTAATACCGCAACATCTAATCCATCCATTCACAACCCCTGTTTCCCATTTTTGCACATAGGGTCAGTGTGTCACTTCAACAGTGACAATCATTTAGAGCCAATGTTTTTACTAAATAAATTGCACCTTCCATCATTCATACTATTACAACAGAATTATTTATATATCTGTGTCTCATAAAAATGTATAATACCACATTCATATCAACACATGTACCCCATATAAGAAATCTGGATGCAGAATCCATATCCAGATTTTTTTATCTCATGTCATGTCAAAACTGTTTTGGTATCTCCAGAATCGTGCATATGTGACATATCTTTCACCTTCTACATATTTTAACAGGAGGATTGTCCAGCATAAGCCTTCATTGGAAATCTTGGCATTGAGCTATAATCTTGTTTTTTTTTTTTCCTGGCTGTCACTTATACTAAGTTTTACTTCTCAATTTGAATTCGTCCATGGCTCCACAGAAAAGTATTCATTCACAACAACTGTATACCACTCTTGTATTACTTGCTCAACCCCTTCAGTATATCACTTCCACAACAGTATTTCCTTGTGGCATTTGCAAACGTCATTGTTTTCTACTTCCATGGTTCTCTTTGCCTTAGTCATTCATTCATTCATTTATTTACTCTAAAAACTCCTAATATTTATTCAACAATATGTCTTAATACATTCTGTTCTTTTTTTCTTATTTAATATATTTTAGGATAAAAAAGATGCTATGTGCACAATCAGCTTTGTTAATTTTATATGCTACTTACAAACCCCACTTCTTAACCGGATTAAGCCTAGATTCCCAGAGTGTAAAAAACACAAACTGTAACAGTTCCTTTTTTGATGGAAAAGCAAACAATTTCACCAAAATATCCCAGATTCCCTAATATCATGGAATTTATTAAGTTATAAAAATCGACTGCCAATCATTAGCTGACCGGAGTTCCGCTGTGGCAACCCCTAACTGGGAAAAGCCGAAAAGACAAACAACAAACATTATTTTTAAGAGGCAACCTAATACTATCTTATATTATACATTATTTAGTATAAGATCTTTTCACTCTATAATGTTTCTTTTATAGCCCATTTTCCATATGAACCTATAATTTCTCCACACACCTCCTTTTCTTTAATACCATATATCTTCCATTTATTTAATGCCCTAAGAAACATCTGTCTGTCTTCCATACTGATATTTTTGTAGAATGTATAATTTAACCAATCCATTTCTGGCCCTATTTGTTCTTTAACTTGTTTTAATACTATATTTCTTATAGTACAATTTATTTTATAATACACCATCTGAAGCATTACTTGGTTCCTTTAAGCATCACTTATGGCATGTTAAAACATCATTTCTTGTCTATAACTTTTTACATATCTTACCATCTCTTACACACTTTCTCTTCATACACAAAGTTTTTACCTCTTTTATTAATCTTTTTTATTAATCCCACGAAAGACATGCATGAATGGGCTTGCCTTCTCTGAAGGTTGGGCGTCAGACTGGCAACTTGGCACCATAAAAATCGACTGCCAATCATTAGTGGACCGGAGTTCCGCTGTGGCGACCCCTAACCGGGAAAAGCCGAAAAGACAACAACATTAATCCCACTTCCATACTCACATTCTTTGCTAGAAAAGGAGTTATCTCCTTCTCTTAAACCTTAAAGAATGTCTCCTGTATACCAGCGTCTTATTTTTTCCTCTGTTGACTTTATATATGTTTCTCAATTTCTTTAAGTATTCATAGTTTCTTTTTTCAGCATTATACATATTTCTTTAATTATTACACCCTGATAAGGCATCTTGTTATTTTATATGTTCTCTCCACATCAGTAAAATTTTTTTTAATATTTTTTCTTAAAGCTTAAACATCTTTTGGACCAAACTTTTTAGAATGGTGTCATAGTCACATGGTCAGACCATAGCCACCTGCTCTCTAGATAGTAAGAAGATGAGGAATATGTACAACAGGCATGTCTGATATAGTGATAGGACAGAAGATAGTCAGCCTCTGCAACTATGTTTTTAACACACCTGACCCATAGCTCTCAACTACTGCTGATTTTACAGAATATCCCTGATTTCATCACATATTTTTTGCCTTGACCCTTGAAAAAAGTTTGATTTTCTGATAAATCACTAAGGATTACAATGAGTAAGTAATGTCAGTCTTTAGAGTTTCAGACTTAATATTATTTAGAAAAAGCATGTTGGTGCAAAAAGTGTTGTTCCATTAAGTTTTAAATTAAAGAAATGTTCCTGATTTTTGGCCTTTGTCCCTTATGATTTTTGGCTTGGTCTGTGATCCTTTTTTGTCTTACTGACACCCATCTTAATGACCCACATCCTTCACTGGGTCTACTGGCACTCTAGTCTCCCCTGGTTAATGTTGACTTTCAGGCCAGTAAGGACTTAAGGATGTCCTGGCAGTGATGCTGTATATCTCCAATCCACAAGTTTTCCTTTTTTTAATGACCTACCCAAGACCTAGTCCTATCCCTTGAGTTTGTTGACCTCATCCAAAGGCTACTCCCCTCAAAGGACCACACCTCCCCTTATAGAGTATCATTGTTAAATGCCCTCCCTCTAGAGATGCACCTACCCATCCCTCCCTGCCAGCAGCTTAGATACTCAAGACACAAGTCAGATCCAGGTTGCCTCGACTATACTTCAGGCTTTTTCGCTCTGCATGACAGTGCTGGTCTCTGGTCCCTAATTCTCCATCAAGAAGTTGATAGCTATACCCTAACCTTCCATCAGTTGTGTTTGATATACACCTCATTCATATTACATTGCTTTCCTGAAAGTAGTATTAACTGCAGTATCTTGTAATACATTATCAATTCTTGGTTCATAGGCAGTTTGTGTAAACAGTAAACAGAAAAGGACAGCTCAGAGATATAGATCTTTAAATCTTTACTGCATAGCCAAATTGCATTCTGGCAGGTGGGCTGACACATGTGTCTCTCTGTGTTAAATGTTTCCTGAAAATTCAGAAAGATAAACAAAACTTGGGCATCAGGTCTTGGCACATTTTTAACAGCAGTTACAAACACTTCCAAGTTTTTACACTTCCAGGAATAAGAATCCATTAAGTGCATAAGGCAGGCCTTCAAGCATGCACAGTTGTAAATTAACATTAAGTCCCATAAATTAAGTTTCTTTTTTTTTTAAACAAGTTTATTAATTTTAACATACAAAATAAATATTATGACAATCTTATGCAAATAGTTAACATATAAACAATTATAACATCTAATAAAACAACTAAAGTATTTATAAAGACATCCACTCTAGATTAAATCAATTAATTAAACTGTAACATCTTACTAATAAAACTAAGACTGTTTTAACAAGTTTTGTAAGGTAACCCATATATTATAGTAAGATGTTTTCCTAATGGTTCTTGACGTTATTGTCATTAGTTCCATATGACATACTTCAATCATAACATTTTTAAATTCATTAAATGAAGGAGGAGCATCTGAAATCCGGTTTCTAGTTATTATTTTTCTAGCCACTGCTAGAATTGACCATAGTAAAGGAAGTTTAACTTTTTTAACACATTTAGGAACAGGGGTGTTAAATAATATAAGTGATTTAGAGACTATGAAATTATCTGTAAAAAGAGCCTGCAAAAAATCATTGATTAACATCCAATATTCCTTCAGTTTTATTTCTACAGTACATCTCTTACATATGTTATCTTTTTTGTTAATTTTTTTCATCATTAGGGGTGTATAAAAAGATCTATGTAAAAATGTTCAGGTATAAAGTCTCCAATTAATAGAAGAAGTAGTTTTATAAGCAGATTCCAATATATATTGTTTATCTTGTTGTTTTGGTAATTCACCATTAATGGAATTGAAATAATTCCAGTAATTATCTGAACTATAATATGTTTCATCTCTAATAATTTTATGTATATGTGAGAGCTTACCTTTATCAGAAACCCTTTGTTGTAAATTTAGTATCAAGTAGTCAATCAATATTGGAACAGATTCTTTAACTGTTAAAGACATTAAGTCAAGTTTGTTAGCAAGATGATGTCTAAAAGTCTGAATCTCTAACCAACATGTTTCTCTCAAGTCAAATTCTTGCTTTAAGAAGTCTAAATTTTTTACTTTATTGTCTGACAGCAACTGATACCAATACTTTAAATTATTCTCTGTGACTAGAAGTGTTCTTTCAGAGGTGGATGATAAAAGAATACCTTGTGTATATATTATGGGAAATAAGATAAAATTCCATTCCTTATACTTAGGATGCATATATATAAAATTACGATATCTAATAATAATATTTAATGGGTAACTAGTTAAATATTTTGGTGTAATAGATAAGGTACAAAACTCTTTAAGTAACCATAACATGGGATTGTTTATAATAGTATTTTTGTGTGTTAATGATATTTTTGTGAAGTGCATGCTAATTAATTCCCAATATTCCTTCCATTTTGCAACATACGACTGATCTATTAGTAATGTTATAACTTTTATAATAGAAGAGATAGTGTATAAATCAAAGTCTGAAAATGCTATACCCCCTTGGGACCAACTATTAGTATGTTTCTTTAATGCAATCCTAGGTCTATTAGGTGCCCATAAGAAATTTAACATTTGTGAATTTAATTTCTTAATAATTATTTTTGTAGGTGGGAGTATTATTGATTGTATTATGTATAATATCTTCGGGAATATTATCATTTTAATAATTGTGAGTCTTTCTTCCATGGTAAAAAACATATTATTCCAGCTATTGAAATGAGTTTGCATATTATGAAGACATTTACTATAATTATGATGTATAATGGATTTAATATCTTTAGTTAATATTATGCCTAAATAAGTTATTTGACCTGAATTGGGTATGTATTTAAGAAAATCACTAGTGAGAACGTTTTTCCCTGTGTATATTGGTAATATTTTAGTTTTTTCTTCATTAAATATCAATCCTGAAATATTCTTGAAATCTGTCATCTTATCAAATAATGACTTCATAGAAGAATTTGTCCCTGCTGATGTAATTAAAACATCATCTGCAAAAAGTTGAATTTTAGATATTGTATTTTCGTCTATACCAAATCCATCTATATCATTGCTGTTCCTAATCAAATTAGCCCAAGGCTCCATTTTTTAAAGTAAATAACAATGGTGAAAGTGGACACCCTTGTTTTGTGCCTTTTAATATGGGTATCTTTTGTGAGACATATGTTCCAATTTTAATGTATGCCAATGTTCCTTTATATAAATGTTCAATTAAATTCACAAATGTATTAGAGAAATTTGTACACTGCAATAAGATAAACAGATAGTCCCAACTTACTGAGTCAAATGCTGAACTAATATCAAGGCTTTTGAGTGTCAAATCTTTCTTTTTTCTGTTTGCATAATCAATCAGAGTTAAAGTTCTCCTTATATTATCAAAAGTATTTCTATTTGTAATAAAGCCTGTCTGATATATATCTATTATACTTGGAATGATTGTCTTTAATCTGTCAGCAAATATATTCATGAACATTTTGTAGTCAACATTAAGTAGTGAAATGGGCCTGTATGATGTGCAACTAGTTGGATCTTTATTGGGTTTCAAGATTGGTGAAATAAATGTGTATTGCCAAGATGGGGGTATTATCAATTCATTTTGAGCTGAAATAAAAACCTTATGTATTAATGAATAGGTACTCTTAGGAAGGATTTTATAAATCTCAGGAATAATACCATCATTACCTGGTGCTTTGTTTAATTTAAGTTTATTTATTTGTGTGATAACCTCTGTATGTGAAATATTTCTATCTATTAATTCAGCTTGTTGTTTATTAAGTTTTTTGTCCATGCTTGTAATTATAAAGTTCTTTATTCTGTCTTTAGATTCTATATTAATGTTATTATGGTTAATGTTATGAAAGTGATTTCTAAATTCATCTAATATTTCTGGTAAACTAGAAACATTCCTCTTTTTCCTTGAAGAGAAAATTTCTTTGATGTGATTTTGTTTATTAAGCCTTTTCGTTTTATTTTTAAGTCTATGTAAGTATTTGGGACTTATTGAGTAAGACAAAAATTTGTATTTCTCTAATGTTATTTTGACTTTGTGATTTAAAATTTCTTTGTATTTCTCATTTAATTTGTTTATTTCCTCAATGACTTTTTTGTCCACAATATTTTCCTTATTATTATGTTTATATGAGTCTAATTTGTTTTGTATGTCTATTAATTCCCTGTCCCAAGTTTTCCTTTTGTTATTATACCATCTGATACTTTGTCCATATAAATAAGATTTTAGAGCATCCCAAATGTAAATAATGGAGACATCAGGTGTAGTATTTAAGTCCAAAAAATGTTGTACCTCTGTAAGTATATAATCTTTATAATCTTTTAGTTGGGTTAGGTATGCAGGTATTCTTTTGATCTGAACATTATGAGTAATATTTACCATAAATTCAAAGACAATTGAATTATGATCCGATATAGGGCATGAAATGATCTTAGAATTAGTTAAGTCAGTTACCAGTTGGTTAGAAATAAAGACTCTATCTATTCTTGAGTAAGTTCTATGTCTGTTAGAAAAAAGGTATATGGTAATGATTTAGAATCTGTCTGATTATTAATATCATTCAAATGATATAGATTAATGAAATCCTTTAAATGTTTTGCACTAGATGTGATTTTCCTTTTTCCTATAGTAGTAGTATCTTTTTCATGTAGGATACAGTTAAAATCTCCTGCTAAAATAATATCTTCTTTAGAAAATGATATAATCTTATTGAGATGATATTTCACTGTATTAGTGCCAATTCCTGGTATCCAGTATACATTAATCAATGTATAGATTTTCCCATTAATCTGTATTGTAACCAGGCAAAACATTCCTTTGTCATCTTTATAAGACTTAATAATTTTAGGTGTGGGCATATTTTTGTTCCATAAAATAGCCACTCCTCTTTTTTTCTGTGTGTGTTCTGAGTTAACCAAGATTGTATATTTATTAGTGGCTAATTTATCTATATCTTTTTTCAGGAGATGTGTTTCCTGAAGGAATATTAAGTTGGCGCTATGCAGATTAATATATCTCATTAAACTTCCCCTTTTACACGGGTTATTCAATCCATTGATGTTTAGAGAAATTCCTTTTAAAGTTACCATTTAACTTTTATAAACATATAAAACATATAATCAGAATAGCATTTACTAAAGTAAGTATTATTATGTCTCCTCCTTTAGGTATTATATTAATTATAGCTGCAATTAGTGAAAATCTTATGAAATTTAGTGAAATTTTAACTTTTATTTGTAGTGACAGTGAATTTATAAAATGTGATGTGGATGTCAAAACTATGTACACATGACAAAAATCATATGAAAATATTGTTTGGATTAAACATTGCATCCAGCCTGGAGTTGAAAACTCCAACTTCGAGTAGAAAATACCACTCAAGTTATCTCCCTATTCTAAGCAGCAGTACCCCAGCTGCTACTAAAATTAAATAAATACTAACTTTTTATTAACTAAGGTTAAGCTCATTATTTTGATTATCTATTATAGCAGGACTTAATTAATATAACAGCTTCTTATTTTACAGTATAATAAATAAAAGAAGAACAATTATGTAATTAATGTAATAATGAGATATGAAAGTGAAGAAATAAGTTATTATAACATTTACACTAACTAATTTCTATGATAATATATAAGAAACTAAGATAGAACTTATAATCAATATCACTAACATGTATTATGTATATGTAATATTTGTTTACTTTAAAACTTATACAATAAATGACTCATTATAAATCATCTTTGAGAAATAGAAACATTACGAACATTATTCTTGAGAATACCCTTGTATTATCATATTAAAACTTTTATATTCATCTTAACAATGTTATGTATATCTATTCTATATAATGTGTATATTATCATAAAAGCATTCTAACAATCTTGAAAGAGAGAGCAGAGGAGAGAGAAAAAAAATACCCTTTTAGTTGTTTAATATAAACTTGTAGTGATAGGTTCTTATTATTTGTTTATGTTCATTTGAATTTAATAACATTTATTATTTAAGGCTATTATGTCTCAAAATATTATTTACATTAGAATATTCATATTTTCTGCCATAACAGTACTATTAATAGTTTTAAAACTTTAAACTACATGTACTACAAACTTCCTTCTCTTACTTGTTCTTACCATTTAAATAAAAATGATTATTCTTAGTATATGAGATAAAAGAAACAGACTACAAAGCAATGTTGATCTCTAGTTATGCATGAATCATTGTGAAGAAAGCCTGCTATATCTTATATATCTGCACTGCAGCTTAGAATGTATCACATGACACTTTCTTCTGAAATAAAATCATAGTAATGCACATACTTATTTATCTTTGTTAAAATAAATGCATTATAATGTTATATATCATTAAATTATATGCACCTATATGCATTGAAATGCAGCAACTATATAAGCTTTCAGAGTCACATATGCATGAGTTTAGCTACTATGCATTCTAAGCTATTTCATTTGTTTACTATGGCATATTAAGACATTAAAAATCATTATAACTTTTACATTTTATAAGTATCATCTTAAATAAGTAAATTATTATAAAGAAAAACTCACATTTTGTTGTCATAAAGTTCGTTTTTCATCACAATACCGCATTTACAGCAGTTCTACTTCCTGAAACTGGTTTACTTCTTGAATTTGCGATGTGTCTGTGTGAAATCAGGGGTCAAAGTTCAAAATGGCTGCTTTCAGCTTCCCTGTGCATTTGCTGAATGTTGAAGCTTTTAAATCAGCTCGAGGACACTATTCACGAGGATACCTATAACTAAAATTGTCTCTTATAACATTCTGGCGGGAATTTTAGTAAAAGTAAGTGATAAACATTCATTTTGAATGTAAAAGGATTTATACAGTGTAAAACCTTCTCGAAGCACTCCACAAGTCATTGCAGTCTCTATGGCAGTGAAACCAAGCCTTAAATTATCTAACATAAACATTTCTTAAATGTATGTGTCCCATTTCATTTTCTCATTTAAAGTATGTTACAGACACACATCAGTAACAAAAAAAAAAAAAAAAAAAAAAAAAACATATCTAGATATATATTTACTTGCTGTTTCTTTTAGTAAAGTAAAACCTGGGACACATTACTTACAACTGCTTTAGTTCTAGTCAGCTACAGTTATATCATAACTTATTATTTGATATTATGTCTTTAAGCAATTTTAAATATAGTATAATATAAAGCAGTTTTATTTAAACAGCATAAATAATTTTAAAGAGAGAATATTTTATTTTCCCCCTTTTTCCTTCTTTTCATCTTTCCCCCCTCTCTGCCCTCCCTCCCCCTTCCATATATGTTTAGTTTAAATAGAATGCTATTATTTAAAATAAAGAAAGAAAAAAAAAAGATGTAACGTATTACTAACCTTAGATCTCTTAGTTACAGAAGAGAAACAAGTTGATTTATATCAGGTAATTTGTTCCTCATGTAAGTTTGATTATCCATAAAACAAACTTCAGTTCTTGCACATTAGTATAACTTTGTACAAATCATTAAGATATTTATGGTTTTCTTGTAGATGCAGAAACTGTAATTAAAAAGTTCAAAGAAATATAAAACATGTCATTTGTTTTTTAGTCTCTTTTGTTTCTCTGGTGTCTTCCAAGATGTTCCTGTTGCCATTATTTTTAACGAAGGACTTATCCATTCCGTATCCTCTATTTTGTCTAGTATTTTATTTTTTTTAATATATACCAAAGCAGAGTCCAGGTCTTCAAAAATTTTAGGGCCATCAGGTAAAAATATTTTCAGTTTGGAAGGAAATAAAAGATGAGTTTTGAACTGTGCTTTCTTAAGCTCTCTTATTAATGGTAAAAAGACCTTTCTTTTTGATATTACCAAAGAGGAATAGTCATTGTCAAAGCGCACAGTTGCTTCATTAATTTTTATAGGTGATTTAGCCCATGCAGATTTTAATATCATCTCCTTGTCATAAGATGATAAAAATCTTACAATAACTGATCTAGGATAATTTTTATTTGTATTAGAAATGGATAAAGATCTGTGGGCTCTTTCAATGCCAAAAGAAAATGCTTCTGACATATCTAAAGTTTTGGGAAGCCAAGTGTTTAAAAAAGATGTAATATTGTTACCTTCTATATTTTCTGGCAACCCAAAAATCCTTATATTGTTACGTCTGGATCTGTTTTCCAAGTCATCTAGTTTGGATTGAAGGTGGGTGTTTTGTTTCAATAAAAATTCAGTGTTCATTTCTTCTTCCTTAATTCTGTTGTCCATATCATTAAGTGCCTCTTCTATACCTGTTATCTGGGCTTTCTGATGTTGTAAATCTTGGTGTAGCATATCCATTTGTTTTGTGGTTTTCTCTATAAAGTTGTCAATTTTAACATCCAGTTTATCCATTTTAGTTGTTAGTTGCTGTATAGTTGATAATAATGTCTGAAGCTCTTTCTTAATGCTGGAATCCTGACTGTTAGCCTTGCTGGAACTCATTCTGAACAGAAGTGATGAGAGAGAATTTTCCAAAAGGATTTCTGACAGGAAAGTCTGTTAAATTTTCTTTCTTTTTTGAATATTATTATGAGTAATGATAGTCCAAACGTTTTTAGAAAGAAAATTATTCCATTAGTTGAGTTTTGAAGTAATAATTTCCTGTTAATGTAGTTATGTTGGTGGAGCTGAAGTAATCTGCTGCTACCCTGTGTTCATCCTTGGCCATGCCCCTATAAATTAAGTTTCTTAAGAAATATATTAGCACAAATAGATGTGGTTCAGTTAAACAAACATTTTGAGTTGATCGTCAAAATGCTTTTCAAAGTCTTTCTTTTCAAACCAGACACATTTAACAAGTAGAACATAAATTAGCTAATGGGAAAACAACATTAAATTTAAAATGACACTTCTTTTGTAAAACTTAAAACATTAACTCTTCTCCAAAGAAAAAAAAAAAAAAACATATCCAGTAACCCTGTCCACAATTACTCTCAGATACTGTGCACAATATCAGCATGTCCCATGTACTTTTATGACCTCAGTCAGTCACATTGTGGTCTAAATGCTAACACTAACTCAGTTTTAATCTTAATCTCAAATGTTTCCCTAACAACCAAGGTTATTATTGGGGTTTGAGCTATGGTTAATTTTAAGTTTCCCTCAGCCTTGTAGATTCTGCTAGGTTTAATGAGGCAATGTGTGTAAATATAAGTGCTTAAATAAAGTATAACACTGATTTCCAGATTAAGCCAGACTCTCAAATGAAAGGGCTAGTATTAGGTTTAGGATTAACACTAGGATAAGGGGTGTAAGGATTAGTTTGGGGGTTGGAGTTACCTAAGGTATAAGGGATGATTGGATTAATCATAAGGACATAGTATGAGAGAAAGTCACAGTTTAAAAAAGTCACATTTTAAACCAACTGTGATTTTAACTTTTAGTCTAACCCTGAGAGTGAGAAAGCTAGGGTTAGCATTAATTCAGGCCTGTAGTGTAGTTTAGGATTACGGGAGAGATAGTATG
Organism: Protopterus annectens; assembly: GCF_019279795.1. Classification (NCBI taxonomy): domain Eukaryota; kingdom Metazoa; phylum Chordata; order Ceratodontiformes; family Protopteridae; genus Protopterus; species Protopterus annectens. The sequence goes on along the minus strand of NC_056728.1, from coordinate 1,702,691,413 downwards.
ACTAAAAGTCACCAATTACACCATTCATATTGTTAAACCCAGCTAACCCTAACTCTCAAGGTGAGAGCAATATAATTAAGGCTTGGATTATGATCTAAAGCCTGGAATTCCCTCCCTACTATCATTAGAAAAACTACATCTTACCAATTCTACAAAGTCTGTCTAAAAGACCATTTAAAAAAAATGGCTCTGCTCCTGCTCTTTACCAGGATAACAATCTACTGTCCTACTTTAAACTCACATCTACTTTGGATCCCTTATCCATGAAAACATTCCTATCAATTTTCTTAGTATCTCTATAATCATTTTACTTTCTTCATATTTCCCCTAATTCACATTAAACTCTAATGTATCCACATTTTAAACCTCACCGCTGTGCTCTGCACATTGATGAAAACTCAGTAGGGGCAAAAACATGGCCTCTACTGATTACCACATGAACGCCAACCCCCTAAGCATACAAACTGTGATGAGAGACCTGGGTACTCAGGTTTACAACAATCTCATATTCGAACTTCATGTAGCAGCAGTGGTCAGAAAAGCCTTTTACTTGTTTCATCTCATAAGTAAAGGGATTGCATTCAGAAAAAAAGGAGGTTATTACCTCTCTGAACTCCTCCCTCATTAGGCCAACAATTGAGTATAATGTTCCATTTGGCATGTACCTATCCAAACACTTGCACCAACTGGAAAGGCCACAGAAATACCTCACAAAGAGAATCCATGGCCTCCAACACCTGACCTATGTGAACAGGCTCAAATCATGATCATTCTACTCGGTATCATACAGATTGCTCAGGGGTGATTAGTGTCTCACCTACAAGGCAATATCGGACTCTGCCCTAATAGAGATGCTCCATATCTGTAAGTCTAACTCCTCGCGCATTACGCGCTAAATAGGACTAATCTAATATGTGACATCAACAAAACCTGCTGGAGAGACAGGTTTGTCTCCCAGAGGCTGCCCCGTCTCTGGAATAGACTTCCCATACATGTTAAAAAGAGTACCTCACTGACCATCTTCAAGCACAACCTTGATGAGTGTATGGGAAACCACAAGTTTGTCCCAGAGGTTCCACCTGTGCCCCTCATTGACAGGGGTGACAGGTGCTGTCTGAGGTTTCTTTTTGGGGGATAAACTCTTGGCCAGGCTTGTAAGGGCCCCAAGGACATTAACCTAGTAAGCTCCTATGATCCTATATCATAACCCCCCCATCTGTCTCTAATATATATTTAACCAAACTTTACTTTGCTTGGCGTCATTGTTTTATTGCATTCAATATAACGCTCTTCTCACAAGACTTAGGCACCATGTCTATCTGAACCTAAACACCCACATAACAATCTTATACTCTCACATCAACAACCTGTTTCATTCTATCATGTCTACTATGTTGCCTCTCAGTTATATAAAAATTTGACTCTATGTTCCCAGTTTAGCTGTATTTTGCAAATATTTAACTCTATGCATTAGTGTTACAAATGTAATTTTGTATTTACTGTTACAAAGAGAAATTCTCTATGTATTGCAATGTGAAATGTGCTTTTTTTCTCCACAGGCCTCTGCTGAAAATGAGTGCATACCCTGACACACTATCACTGTAAACAAATGTCAAATAAAATAAAAATAAATAAATCTCTAGTCTTAGTCATGAATTAGGCTTAAGGTGACAGTATAAATAAAGGTCAGTCTTTAAATCAAATGTAATGCTAATCATCCACATCTGATTAAGCATTGAAATTGGGAAGGCCAAGGTTAGTCATGCAGGATTGATCATGGTGAGATCCCAGCAGCCACCTGTTTACCCACCCTGATGACATATATGAGGGTACACTACCAAAAAAAGGACTACAATTAAAAAATATCAATGATTTAGTTCATAGCTCTCAACTGTCCAGATTTTTGTCGCACATTTTTGGTATGTTCCTCATAAAATCTTTGGATTTTTGGCAAATCATTGATGACTGAAGTCAGAAAATAATGGCAGACATTTCAGTTTCAGACTTCATACCCTTCAGAAAATTCATGCTAATGGAAAATCTGTTGTTCAGCAAACTGTCTAACCTTAAAAGAGTGATATTTAAAAAGTGTTGTATTTTTGGGCCCTTGTCCGTCATTATATATGGCTTTGTCCAGATTTCTTGCACTAAGAGGTTGTGAGGTATGATTTAGTTTGCTTTTCGGCATCTTTTTCATTTTTATGAATTATTTTTTCCCACTTTCCCAAATAAGCAAGAATATTTTTGTTTTACTTTAGTCCTAACACTAAACTTAAAAAGTAGTAACCCGAATATCAAGAAACAGCAAAGTTATAATAAATAAAAACTTAGAGTGATTAAAACTGTCAAAATTAAAATATTAAAATAATCCATACTTTTACTGCATGAAATGTTAGTAGATATAACCCATAAATGCATCTAGATATAAAAAGACAAATAATAATAATAAAACCTAGGGTAGGATTCATGAACATTTTTAGTAGTATAGCATATGCTCTACTCTGTGACAAAAAATGACACAGTTCAGTCTTGTATGAAAACAGAGGATAGTACAACAGGGCCAACACTTAAACGATGAATTGGAGCAAATCAGCACCATAGTGCATTGTACAGTATATGGACAAGCAAACAGATATGCAAAACAACACGCAATGCTATACAGTATAGTCACCATAGCTATAGCTGTTAGTGCAGGGTGCCTCTATAAAAAGTATGACAAGAAAGTAAAAAAGGAAAAAGATAAATGTAATATTGTGAGGAAGAGAAGATGGAGACAAAAGATGTGACATTAGTGTACGTGTCATGGAAGGGAAGCATTTAGGTGATTATGAATATTCAGCACCAATAGAAATAGCTGGCTAGCATAACAAGACTAACAGGTTATCTATACAAGTACTTGCACAGTAATGACATCAACATCCACATATATGATATGCTAGGTCCTCCCATAAAGGAAACTACATGCCTTGGATAATACATGTCATACTGGTGGATTAATCTAGCAGTACCCTAATGTCCAAGGAATGGATGATATAGACAGAAATATGCACATGCATGACTACAAAGTGTACAAGTTATATGTACACATAAGTATACTACACAGAGAGGCAAAGCAGTAGTCATGTAGATATAACCAGGTAAGCACGTGACAAGACACATAACTACACAGCATAACACCACAAGTTCAGTAGCCAAGCTTATGACCTACTGAATTTCAAGAAGCTTGGTAGCTGTAAGCACCACTCTGATACTTTCTACTTTTTCTATATGTATCAGAATTAGTTTGACGTTAATGGGTTTGGTTAGTGTATGTATGTATGTGGTTTATTTATTTTGTATGGGTAGCTAGAATGTAGCGGGTGGTGGGGTTAACATAAATATAACCCTTAGTGAACTACAATATACTTTTGATCTATTTGATCCTTATGAGAATTTCCAACATGACAAAACAATATCTAGATATACCTTTTTTTCTGCATCTTATAAATCTTGGTCAAGAATAGATGTGTTCCTAATCTCTCAATTCTTTTGGTTGTATAAATTAAAATATTGAATTTCACCTAGATCTATCTCAGACCATTCAAAAATAACCCCCGGATTCATGAAGCTCAGCGCAAGGCCAGTGTAAGACTTGCACCGGCCGTACGGCGTATATATGGAGTAGTAGCACCATATGCATATTAATGAAGGCGTGCAGCCGCCACAGCCACGTGCATAGGAAACGTGCGCGAGTGCATGGGGCGTACCGAAGTTGCGGAGGGAGGCGTGTCAATGTCGGCTGTCGATGATCAACCTAAACTGCTGAATAGTATAGTCTGCCTGCAGTAATACTCGCACCTATCAGTGTCCGTGGAGACTGAAACGTATACAAAGCATGCAAGATAGTCCCTGCGAACAGAAAATGAAGAAGCAAACACAAATGCACGATAGGGAATAACAGGTCCCTACCCTTGAACAAATGACAGAAAAACCATGTGCCCATGGTCCAACGTAGTGTTTATAGCTATACCATGTGGAAGTGAAACATATCATATGCTAGGGCGCCGCCAGCCCAATGGAGAGGGTCACCAGCTGACCCATAATGTGAGGGAGGGTACATAGCTGTGCAGATGTGTCCATAACAAAATACACGAGGAGAAATGTAGATATATGTAGTGACTGTATGTCCGAATCATATCCCACAAGGGATGTAATAGTCACATACAAAAGGTATGTCTGTATCCCACATAACAAATGTGATAGGGAATAGAATACACATGTAAACGAATCAGGAGCATAGAAACAGCTACAACAATAAGGACACATGTAGGCTGAAAGGAACAGTATGACCCGTACCATCGACTAAGAATACCACCTGTCCCACTTTGCGAGCGACAGTACCGCTGCGGCCAGATGTGTCCTGACACAAGCTTGTAAACATGGCAAATGTGCAGAGATTATAGGACATAATTATCCCTCAGACGTCATGTAATAATGGCATTAAACAGTTGTTCTCCACACGTATATTACATAAATGTCATAAGAAAAAGACTAAACCACTGAAATGCTACAAGACTAAAGCTTAGATATAGGCAAGAGTTGTAAGTTCTATCTGCCGAACTGACAGTGGGTATGTGTCGGCATGGAAAATGTGTTGTGTCCACCACAAATGTTACATTGTGGCCAATTGAAAAGGTGGAAACAGTACCATAGACTGTGGGGAGGCATTGTCCACAACAGTCGGATATGTGGAAGGAATAGCATGGACAGAAAAGGTGCCATCCCCCCAATGAGTACAACAGGTCTGCAAATCCTGGGAGTCATCGGTAGAAGCCAAACTAGTATGTGACACAAAAAATGGATGGAACAGATGGAAATGATTATGTGAGCGTATAGTGGTTATAAACTTTGTAAATGAAGTATCTACAAAGAACGTATATGTTCACTAAATTTTGTCAGAGTAAGAGCATTTTGAACGTTGTTCTACATTTCCCCTTTAACTGTTAATTGCAATAATTAATTAGACTAAGCTTGGTACCAACTGTTATACTATTTAAACTCTGTTTGTGGGATTAATTATTATCTGAGGAAGCGTGGTTGTTTCCACGCGAAAGTGCTTATCTTTTACCCACTTGTTTTCCAAATTAAAAGTTTATTTTATTATACAGCTACTACATTTACTGGCTTATTTACTGGTTTATTGCCTGCATACTATTTTGTTATCTGGACACATTGTGGTAGAGATCAGGTTCTATTTTCTGGCTATAGTATGTGGCACAGCCAAACGGGTAGTACCCGGGTATACAAACTAAGTAACGAAAGTGAAGTATGGGCATGTACCTATGTGTGTGAGGTATAGCACGTGGGAAGCAAACATGGCAGGGTAGTCCACACAACCATAAAGGTACCCAACAGCTGTAGGGCAGTCAATGTGCTACTCTGGCCGTGTCATGGCCCAACAACAAAAGTAGTGAGCTATCGGATGTGAGTAATTTGCATGTGAGGGGTGGATGGGTAATGGTAAAACCCGCAAAGGCGATACTGTGTCGTATGCAGAAAAGGTGAAACAGAGGTATAGGAGGGGGCAGCGGGTGAAGTGGACATAAACACAAACACATGGAGAAACAGCTGCAAGACAAGCAGATAGGCCATAGTGTAGAACACAATCCCACAAACATATGTATCATGTAAATGTGCGATCAAAATGTATAGATATGTCACCGTCACATACCCACAGGTTGGTCCTGATGGAACTGGCCATAACAAATGCAACACACCTGGCTGCATAATGGGCTACCCAGCATACCCTCCACATCACACAACCCAGCCCCATAACAGAACGTCCACCAAATCCACCCGTACGTGGCCCACTGGTCCGTTGCAGACACAGCTACACATACCGACCCCTACGCATATGTAGTAGGTATTGTCACCCTAGGCAGTGTCAGGGTAGCAAACCATGTATTCCCTGCATGTTAACCCCCTGCACATTTTCATAAAGCCAAAATACATTTCGATATCGTTTCTGTGTGGAATGGTCCAATTTCTGGAATATCCCTTACGGGATAAGTAACCTGTGTAAATAGTAGAATGGGTATGACAACAAGATGTCCAATCCTGTACATATCTGGACACAAGTCAGAACGTGAAGTACAGGTCCAAGGCACTGTCCAGACCTGAGTGGTCATGCATAACCCAGTACCCAGGATAAAACACCTTCCCGTGATGCATGTGTCCCCACACAAATATGCGGGAGAATATTTCGCACACTCGCATAGTGGCAAACGGCAGAAGGGTGAGGAAGACACCCGACATTAACAGGAGAACCCTGATGAAGTGTGAGGGATACCTAGTGTGTGCCGGCATGACCGACCATACCTGACAACCTGTGTGAGCTGGATATCTGGACAGAGCCCTGACTACAAGTGAGACAAAGGTACAACAGCAGGTACAATATGCAAAGATAGCTGTTAGAAGTTATTCATGTATGTGCAGTCTGAGTACCCGGGAAGTCCACTGGGCGAAGAAGTGCCCAGTAACAGTGGAGGCCCGGGTAGAAAAGCTCCACAAGCAATACAAGGAAATAAAGGCTACATAATATTAAAGGTAAAATACAAGAGTAAAAGGCATACAGTCAGGAAATACACATGCATAACATGTGCATAATAAGACAGTGCAAATCCGGAGTTTGTAGTGGTAATACAGAAATGTACAACAATGACATACTTGGAGTCAAGTGAGTGTCAGCTAAGTCTGGTTAAGCTGGAGGGTAGAGAGGAGCAGGAGTATGGAGAGCTCAGAGGAGTGAGATCCGTAGAATGTATAACAGGTGCAAGCAGGAATATATCCATGTGGATGGATAAACATAGATATATCATAGAATGACAGTTTGCACAATGGCATTAATGTCCGGAGTATGAAGTCTGAAACTCAACTGTCTGCCAGCACGTCCCGACATCTGTCCCTAATGCCGAGCTACTGCTGTGCCAGAACACAACAGCGTATCACAGAGGTTTGTACCATATCACTCAACTGTCCGGATATTCACAGAATGACCAGTGTGTTGGCTCATAGTGTTGTGTGCCTCCGACAACCTGCGTCTGTCCAGTAAATAGGTGTGGATTGACATCACAAAATAATGAGCATTAAGTATAACACTCCACATCACTCAGAAGAGTCATGACAATGCAAAACCTAGTATTCTATCAACGTTATAAGCTTGTAAGGAAACTAGTTAAAATGTGTCCCTCTTACTCTCCCCATCATGTAGGGTTTGCGCAGATTTGTTGCTCAAAGAGGTCGAGAGGTATGGTCCATACATATGTACAGTAACAACCCATGACATTTGTGTAATGTACAACTGCATACCTGTAGTCACAACATGTCCAAGAAAATAATCCCCGTATGAATGAATACAGGTAATAGTCAAATGTGAATGGGAACCCCCCCTCACCGTGGAGTATGGACCGTAACAACCCCACCCATAATATGTACAGCCAACAGAATAAGCTCCTGATAGGTGCCCAAACACGTGTCTATAAATACAGGTAAAATGTTCATAATAGGGAGAAGCTCCCTGTCCACATGCTTCATCTGACATTTGAACTCGGCCAGGGAAGTTCTGTTCACCAGGAGGACAAGCCCATACCCAGATCACTACATGAGCACCCTGACAATCAGAAACGTGTATGTGATACGACTATATGCCCTGGTGTTCTGCATATCCTCGGAGTGATTAACAATGCAGCTGGGGTACACAGCAGTAGGCAATACGGAATGTGTAATATGTAGTACCGCGTTTCCCACAGCAGGGGAATGGATGCCTGTGTTGTAAGTGAAGCGGTGAGGCGTATGTTGATGTAGCTAAGTACTATGGGTATGCATATCAATGAGGCAGAACAGCAACAGAATACTGTTTCCGGCATCCGTCCAACGTGAATGCAGTCCCGGTTGACCTACGACCACTGCAGATATCCCTGTAAAGTGTAATGAATGCATTCGTGCTGTACACACAGTTAAATACGTAAAGGTGAACCGTGTGTTTCACATCTGTCCGTAAACTGGACTACAGATAAGTAAGTGTTACGGTCAGAAGTATGAAAGGCCGCGCAAGCACACATTTATTAAACAGATGTAACCCACAACATGTAAATGCAAGTGCCTGCGTGTGTGATCCGCTCACAGCATAGTAAATGAATGCTGTTTCCCCCACGTTAGATATACATGGCTCAAACCTGTTAACCCCGTAAAGTATGAAACTGGACAAAGGCATGCAAACTACCAGTACAAATAGGGACAAACCCCAGATATGTGCCAGAACAAACATAGAAAGTAGATAGAATAATGGGTGTGTCAGTAGCATGGATTCTCTGAAGGGTATGCAGTCGTAACCTGAACTGCTTGCCAGTATTTCCCAATGTAAGTCTTTAATGAAATGCCACTACATTGCCAGATAGACACAAGGTTATGAAAACACAATCAAGATAAAGAGGCAACCAGCTGTACATTCTGCGACAATCTGTACAGTGGAAAGGTATGGTATGGATATAGATATATGTGTATACACATAATCCACAGACGTAAACCAAAGCAAATTATGAAATGAGGACTGTACATGTATATATGTATACACAACAAACATATGTCCCGTAGATATGACATATGTACATAAATAGGCCACGGCATAGCTAATATGGGTAGACAAACAGACATGCACGAAAGGTGAATAAACCTCTGCTTTCCAAACCATTGGCTAGAAAGTGACAGTCCAGCAAGTTCTACACTTTAAACATGAATATAGGTGTCCATTGCAGGACCCCAAAAATTGATCCATACGTAGTGTCAACCGTCATTGACACAAAATAAGTGACCTCAGCAAATACGATATAGCTGTACATGCAACAGTAGCAGGTGCAAGGGTAATGACACATGTGTTGATAGAATGTATGACGTACGAACTGATATCTGGAGAGTGGGGAGTGCATATAAGTGTCTCCACACTTTAGTACCGCTCACATTAAACATGTGTAATGGGTACTGTGGAGGGGTGTCAGGTATGGGAATCATGGGTATGCAGAAATGGGCCTAGGTGTTGTTTGGCAGAGATTTATTAGTTCCGCCCCGTGGGAGTGATGTGGGTATAGCACATGCCTATATTCTCAATAATGGGGCAAACCATCCACTGGATATTGCATAAATCATTGTGGGAATATGTAGGGCCCTATATCAGTGTCATGTAGGCAAGTATCATGGATGGACATGCGTACGACCAAGATGGTAACCATACCTGGCAAACTGTCAGAATAAGACAGCTGCACTAAGGCATAGTACATGAAATACAACTAGGGACTATATTAGATATACCCCAGACAAAGTCAGAACGTTGATAGAATACTGGCGTAGCCAGGAATACGAATGTTATGAGTGTTACTAATCATGACATAGAAATGTCAGTCACTATTATCTAACCACACAGTTCGTAATGCCTTGCCAGTAATTTACCAGAAAGGCACATTATTATGACAAATGTAACAAGAGCAAAGGTCAAACATCAGGGCGTTTACCCATAATGTGTACAGGTTAGGGGTATAAAGGTAACCTGTCCAAAATACATGTACAGAACTAGTGATACTAGGTGGACAGGTGAGAAGAAAGACGTCAGGACAAATGACAAAACATGTACAAGTCATACGCATGTACTCTGACAAATGTGAATGACAACGTATGCCCTGTGAAAGTCAATGTGGAAGGTTAATAGACTCAAAAAAAATGTGTCCCTCAGGGTGTCATGCAGTGTCACCATTACAATGTCCAGTCCCCTATACTCGTACGTGAGCTCTGCCACTGACGGAAAGTGCAAATACCGGCGTACACATAAGGTACATGATAGACTAATTAGTGTGGATAAGCAGCTGTTGGCCTGTGTGAGGAATACAACCCTCTGGGTGGGTGTGTCCTGCAATATAAATGTAATGGCATGCGGCCTGTGATGCTGCCATACAGTGTGTGTATTGGTGTCAGAAAGTTGATATCTTGTATCAGACACATACTCCGCAACTGTACAGATTTACGCAGAATGTGCAGAGTTCTGCCTCATATGTTTGGTGTGTTCCACTTAAAATCAGTACCATTCTGGCAAATTCCTGAGAACTGAAGTCATGAAATAATGACAAACATGTGAGTTTAAGACACCAAATCCGTCAGAAAAGGCATACTAATGCAAAACCTATTATTGTGTCAACTATCTACGTTTGTAAGAGCAATATGTAAATACTGCCCCTATGTGTCCCACTATCAGTTAAGGCTTTGTCCAGATGTTTGCTCTAGGAGGTGGAGTGGTATGATCAGAAACAGATACATGTGTGAGGAAACAGCATTATCGACTGCAAGATAATGCAGAAGGTATGAAAAGCGCTGCAGTAGGATGTTCAGTACTGTCCGCAGGTATGTGCTGACATGTCAAATGACACAGCAGTCTACATGACGTACCTATAGGGCTGTCACCTTTACAAATGATGATAGTGGGACATACCCACAGCCATGCACACAGCACAAATAGAAATACACACAGCAAAACTAGGCCATGATACATGAAGCTTCCGGCGTGTACGGGTAGAGTGAGAGTACAGCAAGGATAGATGTCTGCCAAGCTATACAGCAAATGCCTGTAAGGGCGTGTAACACCGCCCGTAACATGAACGTTGCACGGACAATGTTGGGATTTGCAACATACCCCATTGGTATGTGAAAGCTATGCAAATATGCGATACATGAAACAGTCAGCTGTCCATGCAAGAGCAGAGTTATGGGCAGAAAATATATATATATATATATATATATATATATATATATATATATATATATATATATATATATACATATATATATATATATACATATATAGCTACAGACATACACACACAGACTCACACACACACACACACACACACACACACACACACACACACACACACACACACACACACATGTGGCAGGGTTGTGAGCAGAACACGAACGTAACCACTGTACCACACAACAGCATTACGCAGTGACAGAACGTGCAACCGTGATTAGTAGATCACAGAAATCACACAGGCATACGTCTAGCCTGTAGACAGCGGCATCAAAGGCAAAGACGCCGCACAGATGTTATGGTGAGTGAATACTGTAAAAGCAATGTACTGTTGTCATGCAGCTGGAAACACACACACACACACACTTGGCAGGGCTGGGAATCGAACTTACACCTAACTACCCTATCACACTACAGCATGACGCATTTACAGAACACGCTACTGAGATTACTAAACACAGCAGACCCACAGGCATTCTTCTAGGTGCGTGTCGACATCCGCAAAGGCAAAGACGTCAGCAGGATATATCTGTGGTGTGAAGCGTCTAAAAGCATAACCTGAGTCCCCAGGCGGACAGGAGCATGCGCACACACACACACACACACACACACACACACACACACACACACACACACACACACACACACACACACACACACACACACACATACACTTGGCAGGGCTGGGAATCGAAATTACACCTAACTACCCTATCACACTACAGCATGACGCATTTACAGAACGCTCTACCGAGATTACTAAACACAGCACTCCCACAGGCATCCCTCTAGGTGTGTGTCGACATCCACAAAGGCAAAGATGTCAGCAGGATATATCTGTGGTGTGAAGCGTCTAAAAGCATAACCTGAGTCCCCAGGCGGACGGGAGCATGAGCACACACACACACACACACACACACACACACACACACACACACACACACACACACACACACACACACACAATCTTGGCAGGGCTGGGAATCGAACTTACACCTAACTACCCTATCACACTACAGCATGATGCATTTACAGAACGCGCTACCGAGATTACTAAACACAGCAGACCCACAGGCATTCTTCTAGGTGCGTGTCGACATCCGCAAAGGCAAAGACGTCAGCAGGATATATCTGTGGTGTGAAGCGTCTAAAAGCATAACCTGAGTCCCCAGGCGGACGGGAGCATGCGCACACACACACACACACACACACACACACACACACACACTTGGCAGGGCTGGGAATCGAACTTACATCTAACTACCCTATCACACTACAGCATGACGCATTTACAGAACGCGCTACCAATATTACTAAACACAGCAGTCCCACAGCATCCTTCTAGGTGCGTGTCGACATCCGCAAAGGCAAAGATGTCAGCAGGATACATCTGTGGTGTGAAGCATCTCAAAGCATAACCTGAGTCCCCAGGCGGACGGGAGCATGCGCACACACACACACACACACACACACACACACACACACACACACACACACACTTGGCAGGGCTGGGAATCGAACTTACACCTAACTACCCTATCACACTACAGCATGATGCATTTACAGAATGCGCTACCGAGATTACTAAACACAGCAGTCCCACAGGCATCCTTCCAGGTGCGTGTCGACATCCGCAAAGGCAAAGACGTCAGCAGGATATATCTGTGGTGTGAAGCGTCTAAAAGCATAACCTGAGTCCCCAGGCGGACGGGAGCATGCGCACACACACACACACACACACACACACACACACACACACACACACACACACACACACACACACATACTTGGCAGGGCTGGGAATCAAACTTACACCTAACTACCCTATCACACTACAGCATGACGCATTTACAGAACGCGCTACCGAGATTACTGAACACAGCAGACCCACAGGTATTCTTCTAGGTGCGTGTCGACATCCGCAAAGGCAAAGACGTCAGCAGGATATATCTGTGGTGTGAAGTGTCTAAAAGCATAACCTGAGTCCCCAGGCGGATGGGAGCATGGACACACACACACTTGGCAGGGCTGGGAATCGAACTTACACCTAACTAACCTATCACACTACAGCATGATGCATTTACAGAATGTGCTACCGAGATTACTAAACACAGCAGTCCCACAGGAATTCTTCTAGGTGCGTGTCAACATCCGCAAATGCCAGGATGCCGGCAGGGATTGTATAGAGAGTGTACGATCAGACATAGTACTGTCCCACGGTAGACGTATACAAACACACGGCAGTGGTGTACTTGGGGCAACTATACATGTATGGAGCACTACAACAACAATACATAGACACAGTACACACCACAGACAGTACACCCTTCCAGATAGTCACCCAGTGTGTACTCGGTAGGCATCCATCCTGACGTTGAAGACGGAAATCCGTTGCCTGGATGACCACCATGGCAATACAGGATGTCAACGGCCATGCCCATGCACAGAGGGACATCACCGACACAAGGTGTCACTGGCCATGGCCGCACACCTGGTAATATATGTCAGTTCGGACTGTACTGTGTGTCAAGCTACACAACAGTGTACTGGGCATGCTCACACACTTAGCTGTTGCAAAGGGCCATCTTGCATGCAGATGGAGTGTAAACACGGAAGGTCTCAGTTTGGACTGTACCATGTGTCCATCTACACAACTGCATACATGGACTGTACTGTGTGTCCATCTACACAACAGCATACTGGGCATGCTCACACACTTAGCTGTTGCAAAGGGCTGTCTTGCATGCAGATGGAGTGTAAACACAGAAGGTCTCAGATTGGACTGTACCATGTGTCCATCTACACAACTGCGTACATGGACTGTACTGTGTGTCCATCTACACAACAGCATACTGGGCATGCTCATACACTTAGCTGTTGCAAAGGCCTGTCGTGCATGCAGATGGAGTGTACACACAGAAGGGCACAGTACAGAAGGGCACAGTAAGGTATAACTTTCCTCATGCACAGGGCGGTCACACATGCAGTGACCTGTACACACACAGCTGCCATCACAGCTGTCACAGGTGCAGGTCACACAAGTACACACTGCAGTGTACACTGTAGCTGTCAAGTCATCACCATGTCGTCGGTGCAGCAATACACAGCCTTACAGTACCACAACACCATGTGACACATGACCACTGGGCTGTATAGAGGTGTACACCAGCTGTGCAGAGTACAAATGTACCAACAGGGATCCAACAGGTGTTATGCATTGCAATGATACCAGTATACATGAACAGGTCAGCTCAAGACATACCACGGCCCTTACACAGCTGTGACATATGACTGTTGCTGTACACCAATGAACACACGTCTGGATATGTCATACATGTGATTGTGTGGATGTGTGCATGGACTGCACACACAACACATACATACATAGCATAGCCTTTGATGTACCTCGTGCATAACAGTGGCCTAATCAATGCTACACACGCAAATGGAAGGTGGGTCCATGTCTGTTGAATGCTCACACTACACGGGGTAGCAATGTTGACTGGGACACATACCCTTGTACTGGTCGCCTGTGACACCCATGATATCATACCACAGTCCATGTGTTATGTATGTCAACGCACATGTCCAACAATAGCAATGCATACAAACATGGCAACAGGAGACACATGTGACATCTGTACTGTGCATGCAGCAACCATGCATGTGCAGTGGCCGATGTCCGTAACATAGTTGCACCTAACTACGACATGCAGTCGCAATGCAGACCCATCATTGACACCTGTATACGGTGACATACAAACAGCACGTATGGAGGAATGTGTGTACATAAAGTGGTGAACCACCTGTGTAGACGTATGTGTGCAGGGGGTGGCTCACAGTTGTGTCACACACCATCCTATCATGCCATGTGCAAACATTATGCTATGTCGCCATTACGTGACGGTGCTGACATAATGCATACACAGCGGTCAGGTGTTACCAACTATATGTCACATGGCACCTGTAACACCTACAACCTCAAGTGTGCATATAGCAGCACAATTGCCAGATATAGCGTTGGTACACATAATGCAATCAATACCGCTGCATGTCTATCAAATGTGTCATCATATGGCAGGTGTATCATTCCCAGCACTGCCATGTGTGTCCGAATGTGTGACCAGAGATGCCACATATCGCGGGGAATATGTCCCAGTTGTTACACATCCCTGTACACCATTGTAGAGATCTGTACATATGTCAGTGTGGGAAGCATGACGTCGGCCGGTGTGGTGCATCACACACGTCGGCTGTCCATCACCACAGTGTGTGTGTGTCTGTATATATGTCTGGTACTTGGTGTGAGGGTGTATGCTAATATACAGTGAGAAATGATCACTAACCCCACGTGGTGACTAACCCATAATGGTGATGCAGTGCACTACCCTGTTGATGCCATAGGTCCCAGCCATACTGGCTACCTGTGCATGTTCCTTCTCTGTGACACGTCATGTGGGTGCATAGCACTGTGAGGGTGATGACCACATAGGCAAGGGTCCCTACCTGAACACTATGGGGTGTGCGTTATAGTGGTGTACACCCCGTGAATGTGGCCTTGTTTCCGTACTGTTACAGGGTCCTACTGCTGCACAGTGTGGCCTCCAGCTACCAAGTGACACCTCACATCATCATTGGCCAGACCGCTGTGTACAACCCCTGCACCATGTCACCATGCCTGTAATGTGTCCTGCTATGTATGTCACGTCTCTGTCCAGTGTAGCCTGTGGCACTGACCACATGCGTCAGGTGCAGTATATGTGCGGACATCTGTGTCATGTTGGTGTTTCCAACAGTCAGGATGAGGGTACATGTAGCATGGTGATATTGCCAGACATGCCTGTGAGTAATCCACAGTTACATGTGGGGGACTGCAAACACTGCTACCTGTAGGCACATGCAAGTACACCATAGGAGGGAACCAGGGTATCACAACCAACATGGTGCTACAGATGTAACCGAGACACATACCGTGAACACATCACAATGCATGTTGCACCTGCACTACATGGTATGACCGGTGCATGTCGACAGTACACAACCTATGTCACATACACATCTCTCAGTATTCACACACAACCACTGCAACATACACATCCCTCACTATGCATACACAGGTAATATTACATACACCTCTCACTATTCTGTTCACCCTGTGCATCAGAATATTTGTGCATAACCCTGCACCGATGATGTGGATGACAGGGATGCTGCACAGGCTTCATCATATGCACAGGGTGATATGTTTGCCAGGGGCATAGGCTGCACCAATGGATAACATCATGTGTGTGTGTAAGGGACGGTGAGTTGATTGGACATGTCTGTTCAGAATGCATGTGGATATTGTGGAGCCCTACAGTTGTGTTTGCTGTGGGCGTGTATGTGTGTACACAGTTCTGCCATTTGTGAGGCCTACACAGGGTATAATTGACAGCCCCAGATTGTACAGACCAGGTTGTACAGCTCACTGTGTCTGTCCATGGCCACGTGACCTGTGCCTGCCTGGGGTTGCACGGGCACTACCAGGTGGAGGTAGAGAGTGGCTACTGTCCAATGACACATGTCCACTGGAACCGTGTCCCCGCTGAGAATGTCCAGGGCCACGTCCACGTGGCCTGCTGTGTCCTGGTGTTGACAGTGCAGCACCAGCTGCACTGCTACTGCTACTGGCACTATGGGAGTGGGCATGTGTGGTGGCACGGTCACGTCGACCTACACTAGGTGGTGTTGCTGGCCTATGTCCACGTGGCCTACGCCTCACTCCTACCAGATGTTTCAGCACAGACAGCTCCTGCTCGCAGATTGCCATGCCTCGGTCAAGGATTCCGACCATTTCACCCAATCGCCTATCCAGAACATCAGCAATCTGCTGTTGAGCATTTGCCAATGCCTGGATGTTGTCATTTAGGGTATAGATAGCAGCCCTCTGCAGCCTCTGCCCTTCTCTGTTCTGCCATTCAGCACGTGCCTGTGCCACCATTACAGTCTGGAACATGCGTCTGGTGATACCAGTTGCTGCGCTCTGTCCTGCAGGTGCATGTCTGCCAGAAGTCCTCCTACGAGCAGCACCGGCCACATGCCTGTGTGGCACATCTGCAGTCATTACACTGACACCATGGTGTGTAGACACACCTTCTGTAGCCACCACACGTTCCTGTTCCATGCTAACAGACGCTGACTGTCCTTCCTCTATGGCCACTGGTGATGCGGTATGTGTTGGCAGCAGAACAATGTGCGGGGAAGAGGGGGACATAGCTGAGATGGTAACCATTGGCACAGATTCAGCCCCTGACAACCCTGCCTGTACCTCATGCATATGTTCATCACCGTTAGTATCTGTGGGGACACTAACATCAGATGGACCGCAGGAGGGTAACGCACCTACATCACCTGTGAATGCAAAGAAATACTGTTAAGTACAATAGACACAGACACAGACACACACACACACACACACACACACACACACACACACACACACACACACACACACACACACACACACAGACACACACACACACACACACAGACACACACACACACACACACACACACACACACACACACACACACACACACACACACACACACAGAC
Source organism: Protopterus annectens (assembly GCF_019279795.1). NCBI lineage: Eukaryota > Metazoa > Chordata > Ceratodontiformes > Protopteridae > Protopterus > Protopterus annectens. The sequence goes on along the minus strand of NC_056728.1, from coordinate 1,702,673,987 downwards.
ACACACACACACACACACACACACACACACACACACACACACACACACACACACACACACACACACACACACACACACACACACAAACACACACACACACACACAGACACACACAGACACACCATGCATGTGATTTGTCAGATGGCATGCAGCATGCCTGTGATACAGCAGAGGACATGCAGCTCAGACATTAATAGTGTTAGTAAGCATACCTCCCTGGGGTGCACACTACAGCAAGCAAGTGTCATATCAGTAGCCATGCAGTTCATACAATCATGGTAGTATGCATGCATCCCCGTGATACACCATGTGGCCCAGAACAGGATAACAGTACACATGGCTGACATGACCTTGACATGTAATCTGCTGACATGTGCATTAACATGCATACATGTCTGACACAATGGTGTCCTGACACATGTACAGCATCATAATGGGCTTCACATTGCAGTGTTGTCTGTATGCCCTACAGATAGAATGCATGTTTAGCAAATGTGCATGAGCATGGGAGGGTAGTGTGAGCCATCTACATTGCTATACAGTGTGAAGTACAGACACTGTGCCATTGCATGGCATCATGAGGCATCTATATTGCTGTAGAATGCATAATATGTACACATTGCATAGCCATAACTGCAACACAGTCGTGATGTTCAACAGATCCTATATGGTAGACTTCAGTGACACCTTCAGTAGCTGTGCACAGGCTTTTAGGATGTCCAGTGTACCACATCAACTGTATAATTGGTCAACTAAGGCTATAATTGGACCATGTGTGGACAATGTGCAACAGGGTGTATACACATCCCATGTACTGTGTGGCTACATGTCTCTGGCCAGCCCCCATGGCCATGTGTGCATATGTGTTGGCCAAATGTGTGTGATGGCAATCTATCTCACATGTCTGTGTTGTCCCATATGACATACACCCATACATGTCAGATATGTCACAATCCACAGGGCTATGCAGACAACGGGTTGTATGTTTGGTATGTGGGGTATAGGTCATGCGATAGTGTGACAATATTGCAGACAGAACACTACGTGTCTGGGACATGTCAGGTGGCACATCACAATGTGTGCACCCAATGCAGGGGCATATGACACAATGGTGACACCTGTGGGCTGCCCATATCACAGCTCACTGTGTGGTACTGTGTGCGTACCACACATGTTGTTCCAATGCATACTACATATGCCTCCATTGTAAAACACCTCCACCGTTGTATGCACAGCTGACCACACATGTCGCAATGATAAGTACTGTGGTTTCAAGTCGGTGTATAATTTCGTTTGTATATATTGCACATGGGTGGCCTGTGTGAATGATGAGTGATGCAACCTGTATATCGTGACTGGGACAAACATCAGGTATGCAAGTGTTAACTGGCCACATGGCAAATAGATCTACACTGTAACATGCCTGATACTGATGACAGTTTCACCTGCAATGGACTCATGTCTGTGTGGCACGCCAGAGGTACCTGTATAGGGGTGACACAGCAGTATGAACATTATCCATGACTGTATGACAGCCACAGGTTGCACTGTGCATGTGAACACATTCACCTGTGTAATAGCATATAGTATGCACATGTGTGCATACACAGCGTAGCATACTGTAGTATGCAGCATGTGTGTCCACATACCTTGCATATGTTGTTACTTTACATAATGTACAGTGACACATGCAACTAAATGGGATATAATAGCCATATGTGCAGTACTGACTTACCAGGCAACTCCAGGCTCATTGGTTGGGAGACACCCACCTCCACGATGGCAGCTAGTGTTTCTGGATGCTGTTCCCTGTGTGTCCCCAGACTGGCCAGTAGCTCCTCGGTGTGCGGGGGGCTGGGTTGGTGGCCCACCACCTGTTCCACCTTGTTCCCTGGTGATTGCAGTGGCACGCTGTTTTGCATGTCGTATCAAGTCCATGCAGTGTCTGCGCACCTGCTGGTAGGTGCGGTTATGGCCACCCACATCGTTCACCCTCCTGCGTAGATATTGCCACAGGTCATCCCGCTGCTGGGCATGCTGTGGCACATGGCTGAACAACAAGTCATAGTTGTCATGGAGCTGTGGGATGAGGACATCATCCTCCTGGCGGCTATATGCTGGGAGGCGTGTACGGGGCATTATCTGTAAGATGTAATGATGGTGACAGGTCACAGTTTCAGAGATGTACAGAGATACTGCTGCACATACATTTCTATGACATCTACTACATCTGCACAGTTATCTTTGCAAAGCATCATGACACTGACATGACTGACGTGTTTGTGTCACACACATGTCACACCCATTATGCATTGGATATCATCACCATATATGTGTGTCACCTCATTACAGTGTTCATACTCCATGTAAATGCTGTCTTGCTGTGGGCATGTCTATTTGCCTGCACTTGTATTCTTACCTATCTGCACATGCCTGGATGTGTCCACGGTAATGCTGTTGACCTGGATGCTGTGTATATGTCACATATCAACACAGACATAGCCGTAATGGACTTGAGCAGTGACAATGCACACATACGCATGGACACCTGTACATGCATGTGTTTTGCCATATACATCTACACAGCACAGTACAACTGTTCAACATCCTGCCACAGATCGCCTGTATTGCACATGTGATAGACATGGGACAATGGCTAGTCAGACAACATTCGCAGGGCTGGTTATCAACCATAGCATGTGCGGGCATGGTTTCCAAGCTGTAACAGACAGCCATTATGCCACCGCAAGGTGCATCAGTGCCACATTACTGATCCAGTCAGTTGATAGTACAGCTACCATGCGGCCATCACACCATGTATGACTGGGATGACATGTGCAGCTTTGATGGACAGGGTTGCATGGTATGGCGGGAGTATGTCACATATATGGCACAAGGATCTGTCCAGCCTGTGGCGATCCTAGTATTAGGATGGTGGCTGTCCATGACATATGTCGTATAGATCAGGATATGGACATGTAGCATGTCCATCATCATGGTGTAGCAAATGTCTTTCTGCAAGGTAGACAGCATGCTGCATAGTGGAGGTGAGGATTGTGAAGGCTGGTATCGCACATCCATGCATAGCCATTACCCCTTAAAGGTGATATGTGATCCAATATTAGTCACCACAGTGCTGTATATGCCTGTCCAGTGATCTCCGTGCTCATGGATGGCACCCTAATATAACATGGGTACCTCATATGACTAACTAAGGGGCCTGGAGATGTCACCAAGTCAGGGGTGCACTGCACAGCACCATCCCTTACACAGTGTCCATAATGTTGACCACAGCCTAGGTAGTAGTTTATGGGTACAGGGATGTTCACCTAGTGGTGACAATGCTGGTATCATCCATCAGACTGTGCACATATGTCACACACCTCACCCACACAGCCCATTCTGTATGTTGTTCACAACACTGACACAGCTATACTGATAGGTCATGGCCATTCACAGCTTTACATACACAGATGCCTAACATTTGTCTGTGTGGTATGGGCTACAATGAGGGTGGGGTACAACACATTAACCCTGTTCTACTGTAGCTGGCACTGGTGTGATGTGCACATGTCACTATTGCACCCTTTTTAGTTGTGAGTCTGTCAACAGGCCACTGGTGGAACACTCCTGTGACATACAAAGGTATTTGTAATCAAACATCCGTGCTGTCTTGTACATCTGTACTGCTAACATCTACAGTGATACTGGTTCATGGACATGCACACCATACTCAGCAGGGTTATAGTGCGGTGCCACCCAAAATGACTGTCATCACCACTTGTGGGTTGATATTATCCAACACCCTATCTGTATTGTATGGTCATGCTAGGCACTTGTTCAGAACTTGTGAGCATGTCACGAGCTACTGATTACTATAGCACCCATTCCACACCATTTCCCACAGGTACACTGGCTGTCCTACACTTCCCAGCTTGCTTATGGTACAACAGCTGTTGTACACACGTAACGCACATATCCTGTGGGACATGGTTGTATATACAGGCATGTCCAACTGTCACGTACCAGTGCTACTCCCTGTCTATATGAGGGATATGTTGTACATGTGGCAATAGAGTAATTGTCTCATGTACACATTCAATGCTCACCTCCCAACATACGACACTACAGCCTGTGGGGGATGTAATTCTGCGGCCGTGCTGGGGGCATAGCTCTCAAGTGTACCTCATTACAAGGAATGTACCTCATTTGGGGTCTTAAAAGGTGCATGTTCCTCAAGGTTCCACATTGAAAGGGTCTGTCACACATTCATTGTTGGAAATTGTTTACCTGCTAGCCATGGCTAAATAGATGGGAATTATATTAATTCATTAGAATATCTTTGTTATACGTAAAACCAGCCTATTTTAGCCATCATATGCCCTTCCTAGTTGAAGCTGTTAGTAAGCCAGTTGTAAGGGTTCCACGTATTGCCCATTTGTCACACATTATGAGGGCTAATGTTCCTCATTTTGGGGACAGGAGGTTGACAGCTATGGCTGGGGGTAATGCTGTCACCAACCCTGACTGCACCTGACAGTCATTTGGGGATGTGTAACATTCGCAACACACCCCACCCATCACATAGTCTCACATGATCTCCACCACTGGCCACACCTACCAGGACAACTTGTGCAGTACGTCTCCATACTCAGTGTAGGCACCAGAGGTAGCCCCCATCATGGAAGACAACATCACCAACTTATAGCCCACAGACTCATGTGTGCCCATCACATACAGCCAATAGGGAGTTATAACATTCACAACACACCAGTCATAGGTGACTCTGTAGGGAGTCACACTGCAGTTCCACACAGCTGGCTACACAAGGCGATAGTCGCTTACATCTTGCTGTCGGGTTACTGCTTCTGCAACATAACCTATGCACCCATGCCACACCTCACCAGGTACGATGTGACTGTCATTCTCCATGTTAGTGTGACTGCCCTGTGATGCCACTTCACAGACTATGTGTGCAGGGACATGCAATAGCTCGCCAGACTTATAGCCCTGAGGGTGTGGGGCAAGCCCTGGGGAGCATTTTGCATTCATCCGGACACAATACCACTGTACAACGACCGACTGTGTCACTTCAACAGTAGCCTATGCTCCTATTGTCATTCAACAGGCATCTGGTATCTGTCCGCTTTGACTGACCTGGTCAAACACAATGCTGTGGCACAGATGACTTGCACCTGTCAGCCCTGGGAGTACAGCTCACATGTAAGGCTCTTGCTGCTTCTATACTGCCTGTCTTGCACAGTTTCCAATAACTGTCACCGGCAGAACGGGAATTGGTAAGCACGACATGGGGTCATGTGACACAATGCTTGCATCTTCCTCTGTGATTAACGCAGGCAAGGCACACCTTATAATGCACCACTCAAACATCTCTGCAGTGACTGGGACCTGCCTCTAGGCTCTGCAGAGCACACCTGCAATGACAGGTTATAGACAGACCATACCTTTCAGGCACATACCTGGACCGGCATACCCACAGCTGAGGGGTTCCCATATCCCACTATGTTGTGCACACATCCTGGCTAGTTACTTAGCACAATGCATCAGAGGTGCTCCACATGCAACTAACTGTGTCCAGGACCGCTATACACATTGTAACAAGCTACAGAGTCAACATCATACCCCACGGTTAACGTACCTTATTTGTTGGTATATTGGACAGTGGGCCTCAGACAGCTACTACTGATGTGTGACTGACACTACCCCACACTTAACTGGGATAGCCACTCATGTACCGACACATCCATGAGTCATAACCTCCACTCTGCTGGATCAACCCATACACACCACCTCCAAGACCTACATTAACCTTGACATGAACACTACCACCATGTGACTGGTGTTACACACCTGGTGTTATCTCCTCATTGGTGGATTCTGAACATATGCTAATGAACCTTGTTAGCCACATCCCGGCACCACACCCATCACAGCATACACAGTACATGAGTACTACAACACCTACTACAGACGTCTGCTGACAGCGGTTGTTAACGTCATGACACCCGTGCAGATGGACAATGCACATGCAAATGCTGAAACATACCCCAGTGCACTTCATTAGCATGTACACAACTGCATGGATCATGCTATTCCACACAGAGCCATGATGGTACACACCAGATAACAGACGCCACTCTGGTGGTCATGTTCCATGGACATATGATGTACAACAACAGGTGTAGGCTGTTGCACAGTGGTGTACATTCCCATGGGTGGGGTGGCTCACTGGTCAGCCATGGTAGGGCCACAGGGTCCCTCATCACATACTCCAAGACTAGCTACGTAAACATGACTGCGACACATTCCGGGGTGTACCACCAGGCATTATGGTGGTATGTCAGTAGTCGATGGCAACACCCACATCTGCTGTCACATACAACAATCACTCAGGAACATTACAGACACAGGTGATGTTGGCAACATGCTGGAGGATGGATTCAATGCTAACATTACACCCTCTCACTCACTATAGGGCCACAATCCATACAGGAACATTGTGGTGTCCCTGTGGTCACACCTACACAGTACTGACCTGCACTCTATATGTCCTGGGACACTGGCCCCATGTCACCTTCCAACGTCCCAGGCTATGATGTCCACCAACCTCTGAATGACATGTCTCCCCACTAGGCCACCATATTCAGTAATAGCCTTGTTTCAGACATTGTAGCCCCTGAATGGCACACAGCAGCATTTATCACACTACACACAGGTGGCACCACAATGCACGAGTGGGACTATAGTCCTACACACCTGACTGGACTGTTCTGCATGGCTATGGGGCACATCATCAAGGACATCATTCACAGAGACATTGTTGGGCTCCGTCCTTTGCTGCCACTCGGGTTGGGCTTGTTAGGGCCAGAGCATGGCCCCTACACATGGTGGACTCCTTTCATACAGTTACCAGGGCAGTTGCTGATGGTACGGGAGTCCACACATCCTACATTGTCCTCTCATTGCCTTTCAGCACCATTCTCCATTCTGGTATTGACAACATGCACATCCACCTGCACATCGTACCCTATGTCTCAGGATGTTATGCAATGTGGCTCATGGACAGGACACACACAGTGAGGCCAGCATACCATAGTACCTACTACATATCAGGTACATTTGGCATACCACAGTCCTCAGTCATAGGGCCCCTCATGTTCAGTATATGCTTCCCTGCGGTACAGGCTAGTACAGGGGACTTTCCCTGCCTAGCTTTCAAACCCCTGCATACAAAGAGCCATGATTGCTCCACCAGCTGATACTGACTCCATCCATACGGGTGTCGCTGTGACAGATACATGATATGACTATCATGGCGTCAAGCTGCATGACACAAGGTGCATGTACATCACCTTTGCATTACACCATTCACCCACTGACTATCACATGGGTGGTAGTCCCCTACATACATATCACATTGTACATGTTTGCAGTACACACATATGTCGCACCCACTCCTGTGGTTACCGTATTGCCACTGTGGCGTGGATATCCTTCTACGTAGCCACACTTATCTGGACTGGGTGTGTAGCTGGTACATAGGCACCCATTGTACCTCTGAACTCAAGACTTCTACACACATTCAAGGGTACACCACCCCATTTAGGGTGTACCTTACACAACAGCTACAGCTTTACATACCACAACATTAACACGCCATGACGTTTACTGAGCTCCGACAGTTTAAGTATGCGGCTGCACTACGGACACCACATCTGTACACATTTGCATACTACATACTCAGGGCTGACCTCTGCTGATCAGACAGGGCCCATGTCCACAACATTATTAATGGATATACTCCTCATATGCGACATAAGCAAAAGCCACTGTGAGCAACATGCTCATGGATATGTGCACACACACCACAATGAGTGGGATGTGCTTGAGGGTGACATTCCCAAACCGGGCACTCACCATGCTTTGGAACATAAGTCCTATGTACATCACGCAGGGACACTCAGTAGCACTGTTCATGTGATACCTCCCTTGGTGGTTGGGAGACACATGTAGGCCTGGGATCACTGCAGTGGCTGTACTGTGCAGAGGTGCAGGTGACACATGGCTCTGCTGTTCACAGGACACTACCCTAGAGAGGTGCCACTAGTGTGAACACTGTAGTTGTGCTTACACATGGACTTGCCAGACTGCATAGTACCCCACTATGCACCTGTGAAGCTATTACATGTCCTTTGTGCATGGTTACTTGGTAGCCCTTTCATTTAGATTAGCTATCATGCTATTACAATGTCCCATGCCTACAAGCCATATGTATCCTGTTATTGTACATGCCAATAGATGATACCTGTGGTATGCATGATATGCCTGTTATGCTGTGTAGAATATCTGTCATATCTACCTACAATACTATACATTACACATATTTCACATAGTATCCCATAATGCAAAGCATACTTGCACAGCGGGACCACCTTAGATATGTCATTAACATTATATGCCCATACACATGCGTGCTGTGACAGTATATCAACATATACTATCCCCTGCTGTGGCACGTCCTTGTTGGACATACCCTACCACTGACGGCGGGTTGTATGGAATTGTTCTGTTTAACGCCCTCGTGTAGCATCCCTTGTGGTGTCTGTGCTGTGCACCTTGTGTCCCACTGCTGGACGCACAGTTTCTACAAGCGTTAGTATGCTCAGCAAGACATCACTACATAAATACCTTTTCCCACTTTATGCATTGCGGACACATTTAATAAATGCAAACCAGGCTATACATACAGTAAAACTAATTAATACAGATCATGCTATACATAACCTTACATATCGGGTGTTCTACATACCTTGTTATCGTTACGGCGTTTAGTTTCTATCTCTCTCACAGTGTTTCAACTGGTATTCGATACGAGCATACGGTTCGAATGTCTGGCAAGTCATCCTTATATACGTTGATAACTGTAACATGTGGATTTATCCCGCCAATTGGTGTTCCAGAGTGACTAATTACTTGCATATCAGCTGTGCAGCTACTCCATTCGCCAATTACGCGGCAACAGTGAGGTATAATTGAATTCTCCACTTGGGCGTTGCCTATTTGCCCTACCTTCAGGGAGACGGTCTGTATTGTGTTTTGTTATGTGTAATTGCAACTGCTATGCATGGAGACAAGTATACTTTGGATTCATGTCCCCCGTGGATTGTGTGTGACAGGTAGAGTATTTGTTTCAACATGTAGGTGTACCTGTCATCCCAACATCTGATAACGGACTATTGCAAACAAAACCTGTAACATGGCTGTTTGTTCCATTATACAATGCCTGCAATTTTGCATGACGCCTTTAATTGTGTCTCTCACACGGTATGTTAAGGGTTCTGCAGATGTAATTGACTGACTGGATGTTTGTGCTGCTATTACAGTCTGTATTGCTTTAGTTTCTAGTGTGGAGGATGTCGGTGGGTGTACGAAGCATATACAGGCTTGTGGGCCTTGCATTTCTACATATTCCATATATATGTGTGTGGGCTCCGTCCCTAATTAGAGAGCTAACAGTAAACTTATGTTACAGGATTGTACGTTGGGCCATTGTTAATTGGTTTCTATATCGTCTGCAGGTGAGCTTGCTACTTGTATATCTCCGGAATTGCAGCGATATATCAAGGGATATGTGTAAGTGACAGCTATCCCTTGTATTTCTGTCCCAGATATTTGCAGTCATTGCGGATGTGCTGGTAAAAGAGCCTGTTTGCCATGGGTTGCCACCTTTTCATATGGTCATTGTTGGACACTTGCGGGACACACAGCGGTGTTTACAGGCCAACACGTAGCCACGGTCAGTACACATGTTAGCACATGCTTTTATCCTCAATACATACCTATTGTTGTGGGACTTTGGCTACTTATCATATTGCATGTAACATTTACATTTCTTACATACAGGCATAACTATTAAATATGACTATTACATTATATATGGGACATATTAATGTCCTACCATCTCAGACATTTTCCCTTTGTACTGTTTTATGTCAGGACACACCTGCCCAGGGTGGGGCTGTCCCTCCTACTGTGGGACAGGTAGTAACCGTATGCCTACGGCTAGCTATACCCACACCTACCGTACTGATCTACCTCTGACTTGGCACTAACAAACACATGTTGCGGACACACACACACATTACAGTCGCACAGAGACGCACACGGCACCCTCAATGCACACATACACAGACTACGGCACTCACAAACACAGTTGAACACAGTACCTACGTGGACTGCAACACCGGCAGCAGTGACTAAATGTCCCTTCATATCATCATACTATTACTCGCGGCTGTACTGTTCCAGTACTGTGTTCTATTGGTCTTTCAGCCTCGTGGTTATGCATGTCTGTATGTTACACATTCCATAGTTGGGGGTATCCTATTTATTTGTACCTCCAAGGTGTTATGAATGTTGTTGAACTATCTATTATATTTGCAGATATCACTGAATCCATCTATATCAACATATATCACTCTATTGCCCTTTCTATCTGTATTATATATATGCATATGTGTACATATATATATACATATATATATATATATATATATTTATATATATATCTATATATCTATCTATCTACATATATATATATATATATATATATATATATATATATATATATATATATATATATCTGGTGGTGAACGTGACAGGCATACAGCACCACCATATGCTGTAAGGCTCATGTACTATTCAGGTGTTGGCATTCCGTGTTCCACTAGCTGTTGTGTGTACAATGTTTGAGGGCTGCCTATGTAGGAGTCACACATTGGGCCACCTATACATTACAATTTACAGGTGGTCATGATTGTGTGCCATCCATTTTACTGTGTGTGCAGGTGGAGAGGTGTCAGTCCGTAGGGGCCTACACTGCCAGAGTATGTGCTATACGTTCCCTCTTTGCCAAGGCGTAGGCATATTGGGCACACCTCCATCTGCCTACTGGGGCTGGCACAGTGTCTTCATGGTCTGAATCCCTCTGTGCCTGTAATGGCCTTGGCAATTGTGGTGGGCTATGAGGGCCTTCACCATTTTGTCCCTGCTGCAGCTGCTTCCACAGGATCATATTATGTAGCATGGCACATACTATGACGATGTGGGCACACGTGCCTGGAGAGTACTGCAAGGCTCCACCAGATGTATCCAAGCACCGGAACCGTGATTTCAGCATCCCGAACACATGCTCTATGATGATTCTGGTTTGTGCGTGTGCCTCATTATGGTGTTCTTGCATGGGTGTGTGTGCATTTCTGATGGGAGTCATCATCCATGGCTCCAGTGCATAGCCAGCATCCCCCACAAGATGGCCATGTGGGATGTCCCCCCTGACAAATACCTGATACAGCTGTGAGGCATGCCAGATATGGGAGTCATGGTAGCTTCCAGGGCTGCCAGCACACACATCCATGATAATGCCCTGGGCATTGCACACAACCTGGCAGTTGATGGAGTGGAATCCCTTGCGGTTTATGTATCGCCTACCATGCTCACTGGGTGGTGACTTGATTTGTATGTGTGTGCAGTCTATCGCACCCAATACTTCCGGGTAGTGTGCCACACGGTGGAAGTGGCGCATATTGCTAACCAACTCCTCCTGAGTTTGGGGGAAGTATATCTGCTCATTAGCATGTGGTAACATGGCATCCAGGAACTGGTGTAGTACCCTGGATGCTGATGCCTGTGAGATACCCATTATATCTCCAGTTGGCCTTTGAAAGGTACCTGTGGCCAGTATTCACAGGCTTACACATACCTTCGTGTCCACTGGGATGGGTTCCCCTCTGTTGTTTCTGGTTCTCAGGCGTGGCCGGCACAGCTCCACTATTTGCTGTAAGATGTCCCTGTCCACCCTGTAACGCTCTACTATCTCCAGGTCATGTAGCCCCTGGTAGGTTACCCTTGGTCTGAACACTCTCCTTCTCCTCCGAGGCCTGCGGTGGTTGTCGGCATCATCCTCCACAACACCGTCAGTCTCTAACACATGCTGATGAATCACAGCTATGGCAGCTCCCAACATGTACATTTTAAAAGTTCCCCGTGTGTTTACACCTATGATGCAGTGTTTGGGAATACACAGGTGTGTGTAGGGTGCTTTCACACTTTATACTATTGTGCTGTGAACACCGATGATGTCATAGGGTGTGTATGTATGATCGTAGCTACAGGGTATCTTATGTGTTTTACTGCCGGAACTACTATTGTGGTGCCTTTGGTGTTGAATTATTTGGCTGCCGTGGATTACCTCTTGACCTTCCCTTTACATTTCTGCACGTTGCACCTACCATTTTCTGGCGTGCATCCTGCAGCCTACTTTCATTTGTACTTTCCTGGACCTGGCATATCTTGCGTTATGTATGCTACTGCCGGTCTGCTGTCAGTTTGCTTTGCTCTGCTGTGTCAGGTCTCCTATCTTTGCAATCCAATACCTCCCCTCCTTTCTTTGCATTTCAATGCCTCCCCTATCCTGTTTTGCAGGTTTCTGCAAGCAGACTTGTCAGCTGCCATTGATTGGCCATCGTGGGTTGATTGGTGTTGATTGCTCATTAGTACTCCAATTACCCTACTTCAGCATTTCCTTCTTTTCTTCCCCTGACCTTCCTGTTTGTGCTATTGTTTGTGGCGTGTGCATCCGATTACTGGGTTTCGGGCACGTTTTCATCCCCGTACACATGGGCTTTTGGGCACCATGTGTGCTCTCAGCTAAACGTTTCGATACCTTCCTCCCCACCCCTGTCCTGCAGCTTTGCTTAGCAATGGACAGGCCAGATTTGCATTGCTCCAATGTGCTTACTGCTACGGTGGCACACCCCTCTGCTGATGTCATGTATCTCCTCTGAGCCACTCCTCGGTGTTATACCGCTGCGCCGTATGGTACAACCTTCATCCGGCGGGACATTTGCGATTCAGTATTATCTGCCTCATTTGCATGGCATTGACTACTAATTCATAGTTACCATGCCGGACACTATCGCAGGCCCTTAGCAACCCTTGCACCTTGGTTGTGGTGTTCCATGCCTACCATTGTGTATTATGCTGTAAACCTGATTTCTATTACATTGCGATTTTATGGCATTTTTATATTATTTCTTTATGTTACAGCTTCCGCACACATGCCCTGCGGTTGTGCTGTGCGTTACTGTGGACATGACATTAAATGTTGTTATTTACATGTTGTGCATCTTTTCTTATGCCATTGGCTGTGTATTTCGCCATTGGCATATGTTAACGTTGTGATACCTGGGTCTGGCCCGCTTCCATAGCTCCGATGTTCTGTTTGGGAAAATGTAAACCGTGTTTTTTGGTTTACATTTCCGTGGGCTTACGCTACACCTGCACCACTTCATGAATCACTATATGCCTTCATTTGCATGGTGCGACACTGCGTATGGGGTGATTAGCATACCTAAGCCGGGGGCTGCGCAGTTCTGGCATACGCCAGTAGTGCACGTGGAATTGGATCGTACCTGAATTGCTCGACAGCCATATTTGGCATTATACCGCCTACGCTATGCCTGCGCCTGGCACAAGCTTCATGAATCCTGGGGTAAGTCTATTCATAAACCTGCTAAACCTCAACCAAAACATATATTACTTCAATACGTGGACTTTAAATCCAAAAATTATTCAGAAACAAGAGGTAGCAAAAGAGATAAACAGTATACTCACTCAGTTAGATGAAGAAATCATAACTACTCCAATATCTTTTGATAAGCAATGGGAAGCTGCTAAAGCAGTTATTAGAGGTGTCATAATTCAAAAATCTGCCTGGTTTAAGAAAAACTACAATAATACCAAAACCACAATAGAATCGCAAATTGCGTCAGCAGAACTAGAACTACAACAAAAATATTCAAAAGAATTAGAAGAAAAATGTATAGCAAAAACAACTACATAAACATTACTTAAAAAACGTAACTTTTTTAGAAAGCAGGTCCTCATATCAGTACTCAGAATGGGCACAAACACCCTCAAGATTTTTAGCCAGGCTAGTAAATATTAAGAGTGGCCCACCAAGAATCAAAGAATTACATTATGAAGGACGCATAATTCAGGAAAACCAAGACATCTTAAATGTATTTGAGAACATATATAAAAGGCTGTACAACATGTACTTACCACCCTCAAATGAAAAATTCAGAGTTCATTCAAAACCTAAAATTTCCACAAGTTACACAAGAACAACAAAAACTTTTAGGGGCAACGTTTCACCTAACAGAGATAAAAAAAGCAATAAAAAATCTCAAGCCAGGTAAATCTCCAGGACCTGATGGATTCACCTCTGAATTTTATAAAATATTCTCAGAACCTGTTTCTAAAATCCTGCTCAAAGTCTATAATTATATAATACAACATGAGATAACAGACATATATATAAATAACTCTAAGACAATCCTTCTACTTAAACCGAATTCTGACCGGACAGACCCAACTAATTATAGACCAATAGCCCTCATAAACACAGACTTTAAAATCTTTGCCCAAATCTTAGCCAACAGATTGAAGAATATACTCCCCTCTATTATATCTCATAATCAGCTGGGTTTTATGGTAAATAGGCAAACAAGCGATAACACTATGTTACTAGACACAGATATCAGATTATTTAAAACAGATAAACATCCTAAATACGTTATTGCCGTAGATGGTAGCAAAACTTTTGAGTAAATCTACACTTTCTATTTATGTTATGCCTTTATTCGGATTTCCTCAAGAATTTATTAATAAAGTCAAGGTCTTATATCAGATGGCCTCTACTTCCATTCAGATCAACAATAATAGACCAAACCCTATCCCCATTTCAAATGGTACAAGACAAGGGTGTCCACTTTCTCCCTACCTCTTTAATTTATATCTCGAACTCCTACTTCTTTTTATATCACAAAAATCTTTTCTACACATTCCAAGAGTATTAAATACTAAAATTATATATTCGGCATTTGCTGACGACTTAAATATATACCTACAACTCCCCACAACAGATCTTCCTAAAATACTGACAGCCATTGACAAATTCTGAGAGCTCAAATTACAAACTAAATCACAACAAATCGCATCTCTTCCCACTAAATCCCATTGGACATATGCACTTTTACTTCCCGGAGAGAGAGATTAAGCTAACATATCAACTAAAATACTTGGGGGTAATATATACTCCAAATTTTAGTGACATTATTAAAAATAATTTAACTCACATCTGGAGTACTATTGAAAATTATATGAACAGATGGAAAAATATCAACATGTCTTTGTTATCAAAAAGTAGTGCCGTTAAGATGAACCTGCTACCAAGAATTCTTTTCCAAATGAATGCTACCTTTACAATTATACCCCAAAATGTTTTTATAGCTATGGAAATAACTATATCCAGATTTATTTGGTATCCCAAAGCTACTAGAATCAAGTATGAAAAGCTTATACTTCCTAAATATAAAGGTGGATTAGGGTTACCTGATTTTAAACTGTACTATAGTATTATTAATGCATATAGGCTATGTCAAATCTTAAATTATGAATCAAACGCAAATGTATGGTCCCCTTATGATCTAGAATTTGGTATGAACAAATTAAGACACTTGGGTGCAATCCTAGGGCTCTCCTATTCCTAAATTTAAATAAAAAATCTAGCTATGTTAAGAACTTACATCTACTTATTAAACACATGGTATTAACTACTCAAAAGCTCTTTTCATCTGTACAGTTATTAAATGCCCTCCTTTTACTGCAACCTATACACCTTAATCCTAATTTACTATTAAATAATCTACTGATAAATTTGCAGGATTATCCCTAAATAAGAGATCTTACAGTATGGGAAATTTACAAATGGAAGGAATGTGATATAACACAATTGCGAGAGAAATTAAATCTCCCAAAGAAATACATAAATATTATGAACTCACTCCGATACTTTGTAAACAATAAATTTACACCTGATAATTTTGATAAACAAGACACTTATTTATCCCAGTTAATACTAAAAAATCTAGCAACCAAGAGGAAAACAATTTCCAGAGTCTACAAACTTATAATTGATATAAAACATCAGAATTGTACTTTATTTTCATTATACTGGCAAAAAAAAAATTACAAATTAATAAACAAGATAAAAAAGATGCCATCGAAAACACACTCAAATTCAGTCTGCTCAAAAAGTTGCTTTACACACAACTTATGATTAACAATAATGCATATTTTACCCCTCAAAAAATTAGTAAATTTAATAACAAATACTTACCTGAATGTCCTCACTGCACTAAGCAACCTGCAGACATTCTCCATGTTATGTGGGAATGTAATAATCCTATGGTGTTCGTTAAGGGCAAGATTAGAGAAAATGGGCTACCAAAAAAGTACTTTATCCTGGGAAATGACTATACTGCACATTAATATAAATAATCTTCCAATAGTCTTAAAGCATGTCCTCATCACCATATGTGCTCTTGTCAAATTCTATATTACAAAGAATTGGACGCTTGCAACCCCACTCTCATGGGAAGGTTTTAGAAATTTAGCAATCAAATACATCTCCTCCCACAAGCTACTATATGTTACTAAGAAACGTAAATACTACCAAGAGTATTGGAAATACCTATTAGATTTGAAGTAAAAATATTAATTTTAGAAGTGAAATCTTCAATATATGTAAGAAAGTCAATAAGGATATATTTAGAACCTTATTATCATTGTCATTCTATAAATTTTTATGTTGATAAGCTGTTCAGAAATAGATGTACCCTATGTAAAGGTTGTCAGTTTATCTTTCCCTCGTATGTGTAATATCCCCCTAAATAGCTAACGGTTACTGTTTTGTTTCTTCTTATCACTGCATAATAAGTGGTTAGTACAAAAAAAATTGGATTCTTGAAGTGACTTATTTGTATATATTGTATATAGGTTGTTATGGTTAGTTGTATGTTGTATGTGTTTTTTGTTGTCAAATGTCTCTTATGTTGTAACCTTAAAAACTGCAATAAAGAAATATTTGAAAAAAAAAAGCCGAAAGAAGAAGTTTATGGCAAATCAGTATTAGCAGAATTAAATTGTAAGCTACTACACTGTATTTTCTAAGAAAATCACTTCATAAATCAACAGCTAGACTGTAGAAAATGCTACTGAACATAAAACATAAGAAACGTTTGATAAAATTAATCTAAATTGAATGGATAAATTAGGAAGGCAAATTCACATAGCCGATACACTAAGCAGAGCTTATGTAAATGAGCAGAACGAGGATCTGCTAAAGAAGGGCTGATTAGTTAGTTGTTTTTTGTCTGCAGCTACCTATTAGCCAGTTGCTGAATAAGCTTAGAAAATGTACCAGAGGAAGTAAAAGAACAGCATGAATAGTTGGTCTCAATAGATGACCTCAACATGCAAAGAGTTTCTAGCATGTCATCCAATAGAGAGATGAGATTGTGTCCAATGTTTGATGTTTAAATCAAAGTCATACTTAAATATCTAGTGAAAGAGGCAGTGGTCAAAAACATACTTGAACTTTTTGGGATTATTGTGGGTAAGTAAAGAGGAATAGACAAACTTTGTAGGATGCCTGAGCAAACAAACATACTGATTCAGTATTTTGAGGTCTATAATATTTAACTTACTCAGAACACAAAAAAATGAATAGATTTTGCATGACAAACTGCATACACCTTGGAACAAAGTAAATATGTTTATTTAAGCACCAGTAAATTATTTGCTAGGTTTTGATAATTATACCAAGTTTCCCTACAGCTAATAAATACTTCAGGTGTTAATTTTATAAAGGTACTTGACTGTATTTTCATGATAAGGCATTCCTAAAGAAGTTGTTTCAGACAATGGATCTGAATTTGCTAGTAAGACTTTTGCAAAGAAAGGGAATTCAAGTGTGACAGATGGCCCACTTCTGCCAATATGCTGTGGCCTTTATGGCATTGATGAGAAACTGAATCCTTCTACTGCTAACCAGTGTATCACCTGGGTATGTGAGGGATAGTGTATACAGTCCTTGCATCCACTCCACTGCCTCAAAGAGGTCTGATGGCTACCAGAGGAGATGGTCTCTCAAGTCACACCACTGGTGCACAACAAGCTAAAATTAGAAATTAAACATGCACAAAAATTTGATGAAATTGCAATAGAAGTATGGAAAAAATAAACAGGAAATAATAAAAGTCTGGCAGTACTTTCTAACAGTATTTGTCTGGGTGGGGATGTGCCTTTAACTTGGAAAGAAGCAGTAATGATAGTTATACCAAAGGAGCAGAAAGACCCCCTTGATCCATGATCATACAGACCTATTTCAGTTCAGAATCATGATTACACAATGTTTATTACAATTTTAGAAACAGAATAAAAAATATATTGCTAAGAGTAATAGACCTGTATAAGTGAGGACTGTTAGAAGGAAGGCAAGTATTTAACAATATTAACAGAACCCTTATAATTCAAAAGGATGGAATGGACAATAATAATATATTAAGGGCAATAGGTTGGAATGCTGAAAAAAAGCATTTGGCAGAGTGAGTTGGGAATTTATAAAGAGATCTATTGAGGCATTTGGGTTTCCACTAACATGGACAGCATTAAAACACCTGCTCACAGGCTGGGGCCCAGACAACTCATCTGGTCTATTTTTCCTGGCAAGGTCTGTAAGGGGAGTAGCTATCACAGTGTAGTATGCAGTTATATTCCTACAGTACCCTGCTGTCCCTAAGAATGCCCTCACATGTCTTTGTCATTGGAGTGGGCCATTTCCAGTTAGCTTCAGTCTTAGCCAGTTCCAGCATAATCTTTCCACCACCCACTCTTTGACCAAGATAAAATACATTTGTCAAGCCCTAAAGACAATTATAGGTTCATAGGTAAGCAGAAGGGTAGCTGCCCTTATAGGCAATTTTAATCCTATCAAAATTATCTTTTCTTGGTTGAATTAACCTATTCCATATGGTGTTACATTGCCATTACTCACCCCATGGTCAATAATTATATATTACCCCTGTTGAGAAAAAAACGAGATCACTCATATATAATTTGAGGGGACCCATGTATGGAATAAAACATTTAGGAGATGCCTCTGTCCATTACTAGAACAGGGGCAGTCCTGGGGTAAATTTTCTGTTTCTCATCTATATATCCAAGTTGTGCTTGAATATGGGCAATATGAGCTTTGTTTTACTTGGATGGGGATTCTGTTCCAGAACATTTGTATCCTCTGTGAAATAGACTTGTCCTTCCAATTATACACATATATAGTCACTCCTGCTCTTTGTAGTCTGCTAAGCACATCCCTGACAAAGTAATGTTATCCTTGTTAACTAGGGCATAGTCTCTGGCACCTATCAAGATGTGATCTACCAGCCTTTGAAAAGATACCGAGGCAGTCTTAATTACTAAGGGCTTTTCTGTATGCTTATAAAACCCAAATGAGGTCACAGATGCAGAATTCTTTCTGGCTGCAGGTGTCAAGTGTACTGGCCTGTGAGCCTTGGTCTTGTGATTAGTGGCTAGATACTTAGCCCCGCCCAGACATTCAAAGGCTTCATCAGTCCTGGAAATAGGATCAGCATTTGCCTCTGTGTGAGTGCTCAGTCTTCTGTTGTTCCCACAAAATGTGGTGCTAGCATCACTCTTTGGCAGCAGCAGCACTTGTGATGCCCTGAGACTGTTGGACCTTTGGACTCATGAAGTACCTCAGTTCCATCTTGTCCTGCAGTTCCTCTCTCAGGGTTTTCTTAACTAATTTATGGACCCTGTAAGGGTTTTTTTTTGATGGATTGGTGGGGTCCTGTGTCCACACAATACTCCATCAAATGAGTACACCCTGACTTACCTGTAAGCATAGCTTCAAATTCCTGTAATACTGCTTGATCTCCAGAAACTGGGTAGGAAATAATTGCTGGAAAAGGCTACTTCATTCACTGTGGTGACAGACTGGGCCTCATCGAGGAGATCTACCAACTGATCCCCCTCCAGTTCTTCCTATAACCCATTGAAGATACTGAGTAGCAGGGCTGCTAAGTCATGATATGGCTTTACTGTGTGAGTACCAGAGCCTCTATATCATGATAAGGCTTTACCATGTGAATATCAGGGCCTCTCTGTCATTATACGTCTTCACCATGTTAAGGTGGTAAAGTTTTTACTTCTGCCTTCTGCTTAGCAGGTCTGTCATAAAGTTAACAACATCCACTTTTTCACAGTAGGAAAAGGACACCCCCCCCCCGGCTGCCTGATCTTTGTTGCGTCTAACAGGAATAAGCACCATTACTTGTTTACTAATAGAATACTGTCTAGTTCTGGCTCTCCTGTTATACCAGACTTTTTTGCTGCTAATTTGCATTTGCCAGGTGCTCCTGGGCTATTCCCTTGAGCTCCTTAATTTTTGCCCTGAAATTTAGTATATACTCCACAGCACTAGTCTATATATGGTAGGGGGTGGTCTTTAAATGCTTTGCCCCACAAAGCTTCCACATACATACCAGCAAGTCTGACATAAGGTTGGCACCTCTATCTGTCACCAACCCTTCTAAAAATGTCTAGCAACACATCTCTCCTCCTGCTGCCTTTCCCATGTGTTTGCCTCCATGCTTGGCTGCATGTAGTAGCATGAATTTATGGCACTGTACTGTCAAATGTACTCCTTTTTAGAGTATCTGCAGGCACACAGCCACCTGTGTGGTTCTTTGCAACTCTTCCCAGTTTAGATAAATTCTGGCAAAAGGTACCTGTAAAGGGTGCTCCTCCAAAATCACTAACTGGAGTGAACTAGTTAGTCATGTATTGCTCTTTGTTAGCAACTGCATTCATAATGATGGTTATATCTGAGGCAATGGATACAAACAGCTGTGGTAGTTTGATACCAGTGTTGTTGCTCGATAACATAGCTGTGTCATATTTCTTGCCCCACTTGCTGCATATTCAGACCTTTGTTTGCCATGCTATCTCACTCTAAAACAAAGATTAAAAAGGTCACATAGATAACCAACTGGTTAAAAAACACAAAATGAAAAATCTAGCAAAGGTAGACTTCTAACTGTGTGATAACCTTAAACCTCTTACAACAGAGGCCTCATGCGCTGTATGCAAATCACCCTTTAAGGATATCAGGTGTTTCAGCTAAATGGCAATTCTCAATGTCCATGACTTTAACTTTTTCTTTTACTTTCATTTTTAAGTCTATTTATGCACAATGTCAGGCCATTAAAGCCAAACCCCCTCTAGCTGTGGACATGCATGTTCCTACCGTCTTATGACATCATCAGCACAGCATAAGAGGAATGTTTGACCTTTGGAAACAGAGGGCTGTCATACCAAGATGATATCCATAAACATTAGAGTGTCTACAAAATATTCCAACTAACAAACTAAAACAAAACATAAAAAAGGTCATACAGATAACCAACTGGTTAAAAAACACAAAAAGAAAAATCTAGCAAAGTTAGACTTGGAAATGTACAATACCTTAAACTTCGTGCAACAGAAGCCTCATGGGATACATGCAAATCACCCTTTACAGATATCAGGTGTTTCAACTAAAACGCAACTCTTAATGTCCATAACTTTGCCCTTTGTTTTACTTTTGTTTTTAAGAATATTTACAGACAACTTAAAGCCATTAAACCAAACCCCCCTAACTATAGACATACATGTTTCTGCCTTCATATAATATCATTAGCATAACATAAGAACAATGTTTGATGTTTGGAAACACAGGGCTGTCATACCCAGCTGATATCCAAAAACATTAGGGTGTCTACAAAAATATCCCAACTAACAAACTAAAACAAAGAGTAAAAAGGTCACACAGATAACCAACTGGTTAAAAAACACAAAAAGAAAAATCTAGCAAAGCTAGACTTCTAACTGTATGATACCTTAAACCTCTTGCAACATAGGCCTCATGGGATATATGCAAATCAGCCCTTATATCCTTTGGACTTTGGAGCCTTTGGACTAGCACCCCGGGCCAATTTCTTACCTTTCTCATTGTGGATTACAGTGTCTTTCAGTGTCCCTTACCCATAGTAACTGCTTTTCTGCTTTTCAGACAAGTTCTTTTTTTTCTCACAGAAAATCACACACAATTCTCAAGAAAGGCTGGTACAATTCTCCAGTTCCTCGCGGCTTTTTTAATGGCAGGGTAATATTGTTACCATTCTTAATTGGTGAGCTACAGTGCCAATATACCAGTCACTCTACCATTCTTGATCTATAGTCAAATAAAATAATAATAAATACAAAATGGTAATGTGCTTTAAAACAAACTTTCTGTAAACAAAATGTCACAGCATGACAGTCTACAGTGTTAAACAGTACCCACGCCTCAATAATAAATAATAATAATAAAAAATATATATCAACCACACACTCTTACAAGTCAATAATTAAAAACTTTACTTACACAATAAAGAAATCAATATAGTGCTGATACACACTAAATATACAGAAGTAAACAATGCATAAGGAATAGAAAGCAACAATCAGCTGCATAGACAGAAATACTTAAAGGAAAATCTAACTAATAATAGCTACATAGCCAAACTGACTCAAGCTAGGAAAACTATTGTCCCTACCTAAACAAAGTTGGTAAAAATATTAAAATACACAGGCTGATAGAGGTTTCACAGTAACTTACATAGAAGAGGGAGGAACTAGTTGATCTGTCAACAGCCATTTCTTCAACTGCCAGTAGATCAAAGAAAAATGATGAAGCCACGTTCAATGACAGTGGAGGTTTCTGTTGTCTCCACTACTGTATAATGTCAGTGTAGGTATATATAAGTTCATGGGTCTGGAGGGCCCCATGGGAGATAGAGATGGCTTGCTCCTGCTAAAAAAATATTTCCAAGGATCATCAAGAGTTGTTTCAGCATATTTTTTTCAATATAATATTATTTGGTAAACTGTCTGCTGACCAAGTAACATACTTCTGATGCGATTACAACGGTCATCCAAGTAAGATTAGACTTCTGGTTTGAGCTCCATATGTGTGTGGTGTGTGTGTGTATGTATATATATATATATATATATATATATATATATATATATATATATATATATATATAGTGTGAGACTGGATCAAATGACCATGAACGTTGATATCGCTTCGGTTGATGCTAACAGATGGTTGACAGGTATGCAAAATCGACAATCCCAGGATAGGGGAATATTCCCTTTCCCCGGGGATTATGCAGTCCCTTAGTATATATAACTAGCAGCAGGTGTGGTGGAGTGAAGGGGGGGTTTGTCCACTGCAAAAACACTTGTGTTTGGTTTATTCTGATCTGGATCATGTGCAGAATGTGTTGACGTTTGTTGTTTTGATGTTATTATGGCTATTTTCTGGTATACATGGTCATTCAATCTAGTGCCCCACACCTATATTATTTATTTATTATTTTATTTATTTATTTGACAATTGTTTACTTAATACACAAGCTGAAACCCTAACTAAAGATATCATGGCTAACTTTAAGGAGGAGCAATTCCAACAGAGACTAGATAACATGTATAAACAGCTCTCTATGTATGGAGATAAATTACAACAGATAAAAACACGCAAATTGCATAGAGATCATATGGATTTTGCCAACAATCATGTTTTTGCTTGGCCGAGATATAGAGAAGCTGACATAACTGAAAATGTATTTACTATGAACTCTAGTCAAAACCAAGAACATTTTCCTAACCAGAGCTACGTTTCAGCTCTAACAAATACCGATTCCACCTTAAGGAATCCAGCTGCTACAACTGAAGCCCCTACGTCATCTGCATCACAGAATACACTGAATCATGAAGTGAGAGACACTCCCCCTTGTAATCAACAAGCATTTGCTCAACAGAAAGCGAGTACACAAGACGCAAAGCCCAAAATCAAACAAGGGAACCTAGAGGGTTTTTTACCCCTTCCACTAAAGTTTCGGAAGAATTTTCAGAGCAGATCGAGGAGCAGAGGCCGCACCAAAAGAAAGCACTCGGGGGAAGAAATGACATTTGGCAACAGAAACCGGAGAAGGGAATAGAGAATTTTGTCTTTAACCTTTCACAACGGACTTTATCTGAGACTGACTACAAATTACTGAATAGAGGTTTATCGTATATACCTGCCCAGGTTAGTAACATAAGTGAAGTGTTAACTGACCTGAGGCTGTTTGTTCGAAAAATTAACTTGAAATGTATGTTCAAAAATAGAGTCTATTCTACTGATTTAGATAAGGAGGCTAACAATAATAATAATTTTAAAAGAAAGAGTACTTTTACTCCTTCACAGACACCAGTCACTGAATGTTTTACAAAGGCTTGTGAAGCAGATTTTTATAGATATTTTAATAAGAAAATGAAAAATCTATATACTAATATTTCACACTCTGAATGGGAATCTTTATATGCTCTTCAACATGATAAAAATATAGTAATAAAACCTGCTGACAAAGGAGGTGGGATTGTGATATTAGATTACATATCATACAATACTCTAATGTCTACTATGCTTAGAGACATTGATACATACAAGGAGATCAACACTAATGATCTGACTAAAGTCATTTTCTCAGTACATCAGGAGCTATATGATTTTTTAATGTGTAGACAGATAGATCAAGAATTATATCAGTATCTTTTAATAGAGCAACCCAAGATTCCATACATAAAAGGGTTGCCAAAAATACATAAAGGTATAACACCGCCACCCTTACGTCCGATTGTAGTAGGAGAAGGGTGGGTTACTGAAACTATGTCTGTCTATATAGAAAAGAAGCTAAGGCCTATTATTGATGGGATAGCCTCCATTCTTAAGGACACTCACCAGCTGCTAGAAGTACTAACAAACTTCAAAGAGGGTATTCCCACTAACAGCCTTCTAATAACTATGGACATGAAGAACCTATTTACCTCCATTCCTAACAGCTATGGTTCTGAAGCTATTAGACATATTATTCACAATACAGATAAGTTCAATAATAATGAACAGATTCTTTTGAATGCCATCTTAGACCTTATACTGAACAATAATGTCTTTATGTATGACAACACTTTGTTTTTGCAGCAATGGGGAGTGGCTATGGGCACTCCCTGTGCAAATACCTATGCGAATCTTGTTGTCTACTATTGGGAATGTATGCACTTGTTCAATAATGTCAACTTTGGAAAAATGTTGTTATATAAAAGATTTGTAGACGACATCATAATTTTCTGGGATGGTACATTACAAGAATTTTTGGATCTAGTGGAATATCTAGAAACTACTACTTCTTTTTTCAAATTTACAATTGAACATTCCACAACTAGAATAAATTTCTTGGATATCACTATTACCAAAGATGACAAGGGTAATTTAAGTCATACTATTTATAGGAAACCCTGCTGGAAAAATACACTATTAGAATACAGCAGCATGCACCCCAGACACGTATTTTATAATATTGTAAAGGGTCAGCACATTAGGATTAACAAAATATGCAAGGAACAGGAAGACAGAATGGAACAGATCCTGAAACTAGAGGAAATGTTTATAGAGAGAAACTATAGTAGGGAATTGATTCAACAAGTTAAACAATCCTTTGAGATAATCTCAACCTCTTCTATACAAGGGAGAAACCATTATCATGCACAAGGTGGACATAGGTTGAACAAAAATGTCATACCATTCCAAACTAGATATACTAGTGACAACAGATATATTACTGGAGTTATACAAAAGAACTGGCATGTATTGCTTACAAATGATGACATTAAGGACTTGGTAGGAATAAAACCAAGATTCATTTACACTAATAGTAAGAATCTTAAAAGATTACTATGTATTGAAAAACGAAATGATGAATTTAGCAGGACATATGATATAAAACAAACGGAAATGAGAGAAGGTTTGATCAGGCCTAATGAACTAGGAACTTACCCATGCAAAACATGTAATATGTGTGGTTATATTTCAAAAGACATAGAATTCATGCATCCTAAGCTGGATATTAACTTTAAACCTAATTTTAAATCAACCTGCACTAGTTCGAACCTGATATACCTGGCCAACTGTCAAGATTGTGATGCGTTCTATATAGGAATGACAACAAGGTCTCTGAAAGAATGCATATATAACCATACATACGATATCAGGAAGAAAGATCAGAAGAATGCTCTTGCTAAACATATATCTAATAATCCTGCACATAGCTTCAGATTCAGAACATTACAACTGGTACACATGAATAATAGGAAAGGAGATACTTTTAATGAATTAGAAAGCATAGAATTGCAATGGATCCTTAAATTTAAAGCACACTATAGCCCAGGCCTGAATCAGTACATTAGTGTTAGATCAGTACTTAAAAAAAGAAGCTTAAAATAAAACAACAATAAAATATAAAACAAATAAATACGTACATATATATACACTTTTGTTGATATGTTTGTAATCCTCTTACACAAGACTTAACAAAAATAAAAATAAAAATAAAAATACATAATTACACATATACATATCCACTATTTATTATTATTTATTTATCTATTACTATTTGTATCATACATTCTTAACTATATTTACTATTACAATGAATTAACATGAAATAAAATTAAGATTCCCATACTTCAATTTTTATTAGTATATACATTATTAATACTTATCCTCAGGATCTTCTAAACATGTTTTTACCATGTTTTATTATATTAAGATAATATATTTTGCCAATAATATATATTTGATACACACTATTTATATATATATATTTATCTACACATTTATTTATTTATCTATATATATATTCTTATACTTTTATAATTTATTAATGCTATTTAATAATGCAATTTATATTCCATACTTGAATTATAGTTAAGTACAAAAACATATTGTTTTAGACTCTACAACAAATGAATATATATGATTTTAACAAGCAACTATTTTTGTACATATACCATTTTGTCACGCATACATTTCTATTAAATAACATTTTTTATGTAACTATAATATATACAAATATTAAATACAATATAAATACACTATTCATTGCCTAAACACAGTTTTTACACATATATTTTATTTTATTCTGCTTTATACTTAGATAAGTTATGAACTAATATTCATACAACTTGAATATAAGACCGATCTGTAAGGAATAAATATCTATATTCACATTTATATATTCTCAGAGTTTTAGCGTAATAATAAACTGCAGAAGGCTTTACTCCTATTTTGGCCTCCTTATAAATAGATAGAGATTTTGAGCTGACTTTGACAAGTCCCATTAGTCCATCTATTTAGTTATATGATTTCGCTTTACTGCAGCCTTCAGACATAGGATTATATTTAGCTTTATACAGTGACATAAAAGAACTGCCGAAGCTGATACTCTTTAAATGTTCATACATAAGGGAACTCTAGCTATATATATGTATACGATATATTTCTATGTCTTTTTATGTTCTGTTGACACAATGACTTATCTTTCTATAGAACTCATTCAAGCATTGAGGTTTTCTTTAAGCGACATCAGTAAGAAGATATATATATATATATTTTACACATGTTTTTTACGTTTTTTTGCTTTGTTTTTAACTCTGTTTCTATACATGAATGAGATAGCTTTAAGATTACTTCAGAAACTGCACTGAAACTCTATTTGTAACAACAGCCTTTTGCATTTAATTTTGTAACTACCACACTAATTGATTAATTAATGTAATTTATCAATTATATGTACTATATAAAGAACTGGTTAAGTTACAATTCAATAGATCTGAAGAAGCGTACTGTTTGTACGTGAAAGCGCTCATCTCTCTTTGTACCTAATAAAGAAGAATTTTTGCTGCATAATCGTGGTGGTCCTCATACTGGTGTTTTTCTACGCAGTCCCTTAGTATATATAACTAGCAGCAGGTGTGGTGGAGTGAAGGGGGGGTTTGTCCACTGCAAAAACACTTGTGTTTGGTTTATTCTGATCTGGATCATGTGCAGAATGTGTTGACGTTTGTTGTTTTGATGTTATTATGGCTATTTTCTGGTATCGGTATACATGGTCATTCAATCTAGTGCCCCACACCTATATTATTTATTTATTATTTTATTTATTTATTTATTTGACAATTGTTTACTGGGAAAGTCCGTCTGGGTGGGTGCCCATTTTCAGGGGAGGCTCGAGGAGAAAAGCTCTGGAGACAATTAGCATACTACATTAGTTTATAACAGAGCAGCAATGAACATTTTCACGTACAAGAAAGAATATATAGTACTGGATAGAACATCATTTTTACATTTGTTAGATGAAACATACTTGCACATTAATTACAGACATTAGATATTACTAAGGAGACTAAACATGAGAAAAGTGGCCTTTACAATTATATGGTTCAGATCAGTATGATTCTGCTTGACAGTTAAATAATTTTTGTTTATTATGATGTACTTACTATACGTATCTTACAGTACAGGGTTGAGATAGGAGGGGAATTACAGGGAGGGAAAGTAGGAGATGAAATGTATGTGTTTATTAGTAAAGTGTAGCGTATGGATAGGGAGAAAGAAAAGTTAGGGGACTGTATAGTGATAATAGTAGTGTAAGGTATAGGCATCAATACATTAAATAGACAAAACCAACTATTATCAAAATCTACAGGAAAAATATGCAAAACACCCTCAAATGTTTTGGGTTGCAATAAACTCAGTTCTGAATCCTGGGAAAACAACTACCCCCATACCTACAACAGAAAACAACCAAAATAACATCCCACCCAATGTTTAATAACTACTTTACAGAAACAATTCAGTTCTTAGCCAATAACCAAATTAATTGCAGTCACCCTACCCCAAAATGTACACCAGTTAACAAAGGAACACAGGATAACAACATCCACTTCAGCTTTCAGCCAGTCCCAACCAAAACCATACAAAAACTCCTCCATAAACTTAAACCTACCACCCTGGCTATCGACAGCCTACCTGCATAATACCTCCAAATAGCTGCAGCAGCTATAGCTTACCCAGTTGCAATCCTCATTAATAAATCTGTCTCAGAGTGTAAAGTCCCTTCTATATGGAAAATTTCCCACATCATTCCACTACACAAAGGAGTCAACTCCTTTGAACTCAATAACTACTGTCCTATTGCTATTTTGTCGCCGTTATCAAAAATTCTTGAAAGGGTCATACACACTCAACTCCTGGACTAGCTACAAAAACACAATCTACAATGTAAAAATCAACATGGCTTTAGACCCTTCCACAGTACTACCATTGCCCTTATATCATTCACTAATACTGTAAATCAACACAGAAATAATGGACAACTAGTCTCAGCAATATTTTTAGACTTATCTAAAGCTTTCGATATGGTTAACCACAATAAACTCCTCAACACACTCTCTACCCTAAACCTCAGTATGTCCTTCATTAATTGGTTGCAGAACTACCTAACAGGTTGTCCAGAGGTAGTAAAATGGAAAAAACAACTATCCTCTCTACTGCCAGTATCTCTAGGAGTCCCTCAAGGCTCCATCCTAGGCCCTTTACTTTTCTCTCTATTCACTAATGAACTCTCTTCCTCCGCACCAAATGCCTCAACTATTCAATATGCAGATGACACCACCATTATCTGTGCCACTCCCACACTAGAAGACCTATACCCCCAAACACAAGAATGCTTCTCACTAGCCAAAGCTTGGTTCACTAATCACAAGTTAATTCTTAACCCAAATAAAACAAAATTACTCCTCTTCAGCCCACATAGACACTTCCCCCTAACAGATAACTTTACTATATACTCTAATAGCAAAACTGCAGTCACCCCAGCTACCCATACCAAACTGTTAGGAGTTGAGATCGAAAACCACCTAAGATTCGACCTGCACATAGCCCAAACTATCAAAAAAGTACACAAAAAACGGACTACTCTATTGCAACAAGCAATTTCTCACAAAACACTCTAAATGCACTATGGTTAGAACACATCTACTATCCACCCTCCTCTATGCATCTCCAGTCCTAACCTTCATAAAACTGACCTACACAAACTAGAATCCTGTTATAATAAAATAGCTAGATTTGCCACAGATTCATCATATAAAACATATCACTGTGACTCCCTCAAAAAATTAAACTGGTTGGAGTTCCCCCGGTTACTTCAACTCACGCAATTATCACTGGTGCACAAACTATACTTATTCCTCAGATAAAACCCCAGCCCTCCAAAATCTTATACTCCCTCACAGCATGAAAAGAACATTGAGATCTAGTACTCTGAATCTCCTAGAAGTCACCAAACATAACAATGAAGCAGGAAAATCACTCTTTAGATACTCTATTTCTAAACTCTGGAATGCCCTACCTACCCACCTCACATCCAATAACTCCACAACCCAATTTAGAAAACTCCTAAAAACCCACTTCATGAACAACTGGCTATGTTCCTGTCTCACTCCAGGGTAAAAACTGAGCCCATAATCAAAAATTCCTACCATACCCTGACTTTAAGTCGTGATCTTACCCTGTTAAAAAAAAAGTAATAGAGAACCCACTCTAATAATATTCTATTAGGCTGATCTCTCTATCCATTACAGGCAAAAAGTTTATAACTACAAATGTTGCTGCACCACAACTCATTGTAGGTTTATTGCCCACTATATGTGTGACTATATATGTGATTCCTGTAAATGATATATATTACTAAGTGCTTATACTAAGAACTGTCTGTTTATTTTCAAAATGTTCTACCTTATTTCTATATAAATACCATTGCTTTCATATTTCTATGTAAATACTATTGTTTTCATATCTGCATGATTATGTATGTTTCCTTGGAGCTTTTCTCCCTGGGCCTCTGTGGAAAATGGATATGTGTCCAGTCGGACTTTCCCAGTCAACAAATGTAAAATAAATAATAAATAAATAAATAGGCAAAAGAGGCAAGAAATGATCAGTTGTATAAAATATAATAGTATGATGAGAGTAATGCTGATAGAGTTACAAATGAAAGAGCTATGTGATTAACCTGGTGTAGAACATGAGCAGAACCGTGTATTTTTAGATAGTTTTGAATAGAGTGTGTGAAGGATTTGAGGGGTGTGTCTGTCCTTATAGATGTGGGCATAGTGTTCCATATTTTAGCTATGGGGTGAGAACACAGAGAACACCCTGCTGGTTTAGTTGGTTGATGATCAGTGAGCTGAACTTGGTTATTTGATCGCAGGGGACATTTAAGGGGATGTTTTTGTAGTACAGAATTTAATGCTTGACACGTAGCTGGGTAATGAATGATTTATGTGTGGTGATTAGCTGAATATATTTTAGCTAGTTGGGTAGTTCTAGCCAGTTAAGTGTCTTCAGTGCAGAGCATTGGTGGGTATGGCAGTGAGAATTTGATGCAAATCTGGCTATTTTATTGTAATATCATTCATGTTTTGGGGTAAGTGAGATTTGAAAATTAGTGAAGATGGAGGCTCCATAAAGAAGAAAAGCAGAATATAACTATTGTGTGTGTGTGTGTGTGTGTGTGTGTGTGTGTGTGTGTGTGTGTGTGTGTGTGTGTGTGTGTGTGGTGTTTTTTTATAGCATTTTGTATGTGTAAATCAAATTTAAGGTCGTCTATGGCCATGCCTAATAGTTTTGTATTGGTTACCACTTCTACAGTGGTATTATTGAGGGAGTATATTTTAAAGTTGTGTTTTTCATGAGACAGAGATTTAGGATATAAAAGTAAAAGTTTGGTTTTCTTTGGGTTAGGCAGAAGCTGGGAGTTTTGTAACCATTTTTCAGTGGCAGTGAGGAACTCCTGTGTAATTTGGTTGAGGTGTATATGGTTGTTGGAAGTATATACAAGTGTTCAGTCATCAGCATACTGTATGACAGAAGCATGTTGTGTGCAAATGTGAAAAGAATTTGTAAGGATATTAAAGAGGAGAAGACCAAAGACTAATCCTTGTGGGATGCCAGTGTTGACAGGGAGAAAATATGAAAGCATCGATTGCCATTTCACTGGTTGACATCTATCAGTGAGATAACTCTTGAGCCAGTTTAGTGTGTTTGGTGTTAGACCTAAGGCTGACATTTGCTCTAGTAGTTTAGTATGGTTGACCACATCAAAGGCCTTTGATAGGTCAAGGAATACGGCAGAGACAAGTTGACAGCTATCTCTGGCTTTGTTCACTGTATCTGTGAAAGCTGTAAGAGCAGTATTTGTGGTATGGGAGGATCAAAAACCATGCTAGGTTTGAGTTAGAATGTTTTCTTGGTTGAGGTATTGTAGGAGCTATTTTTGGATGCATTTTTCTAAGATTTTAGAGAGGGGGGAATGGGATAGCTATTATTCATCTGAAATCAGTGATATCTGTATAAGTACTGCCTTTATGGAAGGGAATGATGTGATTTTTTTTCCAGATTTTGGGGATACAGTTTTCTTGTATGGATTGATTTATAAGTATGGATGTGGGGTAACATATGCTACTTGCTGTTTTTTTAAGGCATTCACTGGGTAGATTATCTGCAGAGGCAGAGCATATTTTTAGTTTGCCCAAGAGTTTTTTATATATATGCTATAGATACTGGTTAAAGTGTAAATCAGGAGATAATAGTTGTTTGTTGTTTGTGATCTGCAATACTACAACGAAATTGTTTTGTAATAGACGTTATATTGTCTACAATGTAGGTATTAAGTTGTATAGCACTACCCAGCGGTGTACTCTTTGGATTGCAATTATATTTTTGTTGTGGTTGCAGTATTTTCTTGATGGTTGAGCAGAATTTCTAAGGATTGCCTTTACAGCTATTTTGAGGGTTGCTATAGTATGTTTTTTTCAGATATTATTTGTTTTTTGGCCTGGTTGTGAAGAGTTTTATATTGTTTGAGGTTTGGTGGGGTTTTGTTTGTCTGCCACTTTTTCCAGGCTTTGCCTCTAGTTTGCATTAATCGTTTTGTAGTGCTAGTTAACCAGGGTGCATCTCTTGTTTTTATTCTTTTATTTCTGGATAAGGTTTCTTATTTAAGGTGTTAAGAAATATTGAGTTAAATGTCTTAGCATATTCCAGTTTATTGAAGAGAGGATATTGTTGAATGTCTGAGGGTTAAAATTTGCTGTGTTATGAATCATTTTTATAGTTTGTTGTTTTGGAGGATTGTGTGTGATGTTTGGTAAAGACAGGGAGATGGTCGCTGAGGGGGATTTGATAGGGTGCCAGACAAGCTAAATTTAGTGGGACCAGATACAAGATCTAGTCTAGTATGGAATTTGAGTTTTTGCTAAAGTATGTTGGTGTTTGTATCAATTGTTTGTATCCAAAAAGTCTGCTAAATTTAGGGGCAGTAGATATAAAGTCAAGCCAGTTAATAGTAACATCTCCTAATATGACTGTTTCATGAGGGATGGAAGTTGAGGTCTAGTGTAGAATGTCTTCTAATACATTGATATTATTGCCTGGGGGAATATATAAGGTAATGATACAGATTTGTTTGTGTTCGTTTAGTTTGATGAAAGTAATAAGAAGTCCTGCATTACTGAATTGGGGTATGGAGGCATTATAAGGGATTAGGTTGAGACAATCTGGGTATATTATTGCTACACCACCACCTTTCCTTTTAGTTTGGTCATTACTAATTATGTTATAGTTTAGTGGTAATATTTCAGTGTTGCTAATATTTGGTTGTAGCCATGTTTCTGTTATGGCTAGGATACTAAGTTTTTGAACAGCTATTCAAGCATGGAGGTCTGTGATTTTATTACAAATATTTCTAGCATTTAACATAATGAAAGTTAGTTGATTATTGTTAGATGGGTAAGGTACTGTTTGATTTTGTTCAGTGCTATTGACTTTGTTTTCTTTTGAGATGAATTTTGTTGGGCTTGGATTGGGGTAAATATCACCACCAGTTAGGATTGATATGTGTTGGACCAATGTTTTCAGACTTTTTTTACTGTTGTTGTAGCAGGGAATGTTATTTTAAGTTTACTTGATGGTACATTGAGTGGTTTAAGTTTGAAACAGACGTGCAATGTGTCTTGATAGATGGCTGTTATTATGATATTACCTTTAGATGCAGTAGGTTTATCTGGTAGGTACTTAGTTGATGAGATAATAGTGTGACTCTAGTGCCTTTGGTAACAGGTGAGGTGGCTAAGGCATAGTAGTAGTAGACTCAAGCCTATGGTTAAGCAATTCATACTGTTATTGTTACCTAATTTGTGAGTGATAGATATAGGATAAGTAGTTTGGGAGAGAAATTGTGGGTTGTGTAAGTAATATATGTTTGATGATGTAATAGACAGAAAGTAAGTAAGAGATGCAAAAACAGTTAGTGGTTATATAATGCACTGGAAGTAACAAGGAAATAGTGATGAAAGGCTGAGCTACAGCTAGGAGTAATTAGTAATATAGAGCTAAATTATGACAGAATCTTAAGGGCTACGTGTTTAAGTTGGCTGGCAGGGATTTAGTATTACTGACTGGGTGTAAGTGGATAGTATAAATGTAGATGTAGTTGGGGTGGGTGGAAATAGGGAGTAGGGAAGGGGAGTGAAGTGGAGCCCAAGCAAAATGAGGGTGGAACAGAGGAGCACCCACACTTGGTGTATGTGCTTATGAAAAAGTATCTGTTGGGAAGGACATAGTCTAAGGTAAGAATGTTGGTGGTCAATATAGTAGTACATCATTCAACGTTTATAATAAACCATTTCTGTTAAAAAAAATTAAAAAATGTAATGTGCCTTACAGTAGAGTAAAGTAGCTGGATGGAGAGGAGATTACGTGGATCATGGGGTAGAGAAGTGATTTTGAATTTGGAAACACAAAGGCAAAAGCAGTTGGAGAACAATTTAGATGAGGGAAGGAACAATCAAGTACTTCAATGGACTGCAGTTATCCCCCCCACACACAGATAGTTTACCACCAAATGCAATCTGTGAGGTTGAATGCTTATGGATACAAAGACAAGGCCTTTGAACTCTAAATACCTGATGCGAGTCACAGCATTTCATTTTGTTAAGTGCTTTTATTGCCTTTCCTGAGGAATTTGACGGTGCTAGGGTAAAAATTCTAATGTGTTAATTTAGCTTCACATTCAGCAGTATAATGCCTGTGGGTGGGGGTGGGTGTCTTTCCAGCAGATTCAACACTGCAGTACAGAACAGACTGATGCTAAAGTGAGGAGAAAATAGTTTGAGTCTTGAAAACTGCCTTACATAGATTTTAACTGATGGTATTGCTTTTTTTGTACTTATGTAAATGAAGGTGGAGTTCAGCAGTAGAAGTTCCTTTGGCAGTGTGATTATGTTAACATTTTCAGCAGCAGTTGTCAGACATACTACATGCTCAGTAAAAGTAGAGTGAAGCAGCTGAATGTTGAGTTCACTTGGGTCATGGAGTAGAGAAGTGATATATATATATATATATATATATATATATATATATATATATATATGTGTGTGTGTGTGTGTGTGTGTGTGTGTGCATATTTAGCTTATAATTTCTGTTCCCATAGAAAGCAGGTCTTTCCATATTCAGACCCCCACAAGCAACAGAGCAGTTCTTCATCTGAGTCATAAATACTATTTTCCCAGCTCTGACCAGCTGTTTCTTTTATGACTACTTTAACTGAATTTTATGGACATTTGCTATCCTGACTGGGGAAAGGAACAAATTATAGTTCACACTTAAGTACAAATTTCATGCATTTTGCAACCTTCTACCTTCCTGTCTGAGAAGAGTGATAGATAATGATAAAACAATTTTCACATCCTGGGACTAATTGCTTTGTTTATGTGTGTCTGTGTGTATTTCAGCAGAAGAGAATTACAAATTCAGATATTACTTTTGCATATATTTCTGAATGACTTAAAAGAATAAATATAAATACAACCGTCCCTCTATTGTTAAGATATCTTATAAATGCAACTCCACTGTACAGATTCTATTACGTTTTACAAAACTTAAATATAGCTCACAAATGTGCCAACAGTTGAAAATAAAAAGATAAAAAATGCTACACATTTTGTGTAAGTTTCTCTACCGTGACACCATATCAAGCATGCATCTATACCTCAATACTGGCAAAATAATGGACTAGTGGAAAAGATAGTACAGATTATTAAATGTCTTGTCAGAAGCACATTATTTGTCAAGGTCATATATATTTTCCAATTCAAGGAACAGGCTTAATTCTAGCACAATTATTTATGGGAAGAAAACTGAAAAGTAAGTTACCTACTATTACTACTTTACTTAATTATTTATTGCTACTCTGAAAACAAAGCAATGTACTAGACCTATTGAAGGAAAGTCAGAGAAGACAGAAGTTATATTATAACAGAAGTAAAAGCAATCTTTCTGTTTTAAAAGTTGAGTATAAGGTTATGAATTCAACAGCCAGATGAAAGCAAATGTGACTGGTAATGCAGCGGAGCCAGGAATTACTTTGTTAAGGACTTATTTTGCATTATAGCTGTCTCTAGTAAAAAGAAATTAAGAAATGCAGAGAACTCTCTGAAGCAAAATAGAAGGTTTAAAGCATTTGCAAGTGGTACCACCCTTATCAGATAATGAACAGTCAGAATGTTAACACTGAAGTGCAGAACCAAGCAGAGTTAAAAAGTACTGATCTACATCTATAATCAACAGATATAGGGGTAGTATCCCTTTGTTTAGTGCATTGTGGTATAAGTAACATTGTTACTGTACTCTGTCATCAATCAGATTAAATCAGAGATTTTAACCTAATGTGCATGTACTGTATCTGATCACACTTTCTACTGGTTCTTGTTATGACCCATAGTGACGTTACTCAGACTAGAGCTGCCAGCCAAGAGCCAGGGACAGGTAGACAGGATGCCCTCTAAAAAGTTGAAGTTATTGGAGTCTAGTAGCTTCTGAGAGGGTCTGCCCATGCTTGCCATTCATAACCTGTGCCCTCCTAATAAGTAAGCAATATTGTTATAGAGGATTGGTTTCAGCTTTACAGAATTCCCGTAAGGCAATATTCATTCCAGCATTTGAATATTTACATAGTATGGAGTATGTTATAGTATTAAAAACTCCATCACCTTTTGTTGGAATAAGTGATGGCTGCCTATATTAGTCAGTCTTCTAACAAATTAAAGCTTTCTCCCTGGCATTAGTGGATTATCTCTCATTACACTTCATGATGGGACCCAGCAGTTCTTATTCAGGGCTACAGTGTCTCGTACTAACATTGCTGTTTGTGTAGCTGGGGGGTAATGCTGTTAGTTGTCTAATGTAGTGTATGTTTAATTTCTGTAATTTGCTGGGTTAGCAACCAGGAGGGTAGAGTGTAAAATATTAGACTATCTCTTCAGCCTTAGGCCTCTCAGAGAATCTTGGCTGCTCTTCCATTCAAGAAAGTGTAATTATTATGTTAATATGACAGGCAGCAAGATGAACACAGATCTCTGCCCACCAGCTGTCAAAGCTTAACAGCCCCCTTCCCCATCACAGTGGTCAAACACATTTTGTTGTTACTTCAGTGGTCTCTTCAAGTTTATGTACTTCAGATTAATGCATTGTTCTACTTACCTATAGAAAAAGACAAACAGAGAACACCAGAAAAGAAGAAAATGAGCATTTATTTAAATCAGCAATACAACTGTCACCCCAGAGTGCTGTGTCACTAGTTATGCCAATTGCATTATGACAGTAACAGATATTTTGCATGTTTAATAACCACTGTATGTCACTCTAATTTTTGTTTAGCTGCAGTGACTCTCCTTGCATTGTATCCATGATAATTATTGCATATTATGTGCATATTTATGTGGGTATGTTTGTACGTATTTGTTTCCAGTAATGTGCATTACTTCTATCTGATGTATTCCTTGTTCAGTAATGGAATTTTCTTCCCTGAACCTCTGTTAATAATGGTCTATGATTCAGAACTTCCTGGTAAACAACTGCAGATATAACAAACATACATAAATGCAAGTACTTCCTTAGTCAATTCTAACAGTTCTTAGCTAGCAAGAGTTTTGAAATTTCAATGTCAGATGATGCATCACTTTTAGATATTTAGATACTCTATTGCACTCTAAAGTGTCCCATTTAGGCCATACATTGGAGCTGGACTTTTAATACAGGCTACAATTAAATGCAGTAGGATTCTGATAATTTCTGTTAAACAGGATTGCAGAAAACATGACATATTGCTTATTTAATGTATCCATTTATTTTATTTCTTTGCTTGTATTTGTTACAACTGGTCCAATAAAGGATGAGTACAAATGGAGGATAACTTATTTTGAGCTAGGTGAGATTCCTGTTGATTATAAGCCAAGTTAGACAGAAGGGTTTCTGTCTACTATTGCAGTGTGGTAGTCAATGGACAGGCAATTGTCAATGAAGATAGCAAGATCTCTACTGACTGAACCAATCTAGAGAGGAGTGCTATCTATGCTATAGGTCATGGAACACCTTTCTTTCCCATATTTTTATCTTTTAGCATTTGATTTGAGACAAGCTGCAGTGAACTAGTTTTGGATGTTGTATGAGCAACATCTAGTCTATAATCATTACCAAATTTAGTTAGCCATTGGTCTGGGTTATTGATATGAAGTTTGGAGATACAGATGCTGAAAAACTGGTGTCCCAGCACAGAGACCTGAATGATACCATTGTTCACCTTTTTACTTTTTGAGGTGACGCCAGATATTTTCACTATGTGTGTTCTTATAGCCACTTTGCTACCCAGTAGAGAATAAAACATTTTATGCTTAAGTCTTTGAGTTGTTTGACAATAGCAGAATGAAGAATCAACTCAGAGGCCTTAGCCAGATGATTTCTAAGGTTATTATGTTGAATAGGAATGACCTACCCTTGACAAAGCCAAAGTAGTGAGGACACAGAGCAATAAGAATTTCAATATCTAAGTTTATAAAGTCTGATGTGATGTAGTCTATGACTTTGCAAATAACACTAGTTAGGCTAATGGGTCAGTAGTGATGGGGTCAGAGATAAGACCACCTTTGTGTAAAGGCATTACAGTGGCCATTTTTTATGCTTCAGGAACATACCAATTGAAGAGGCTTAGACTGAAATGGTATAGGAGAGGCTCTGATCAGGCATATTTGATACTAGTAATTAATCATCTAGGAATATTATTTATCCTGTATGTCAATTCTACTATTTGCTGCTGCATTTCATGTGATAATATTATATAGTTTATTAATTGAACTATGTATGTTGGAGATTTTCTACCCAGGCCTTCACTGAAAATGGCATTCATGCGTATTCAGATTTTCCCGGTAAACAAATGCCAAATAAATAAATAAATATTTTATTCAGAATTCCCAAAATACATAAAGATGCCACAAATCCACTTTTTAGACCAGTAGTATCAGCACAGAAATACAAGACTGAATTATTAAAGGAACATCGGGCATGCTTTGCAGATTGGCATTTTGCATGTTTGGACGTTGTATCTCTTTACATGTGTATAGATCAACAAGATGGTATAGAAGCAATAAGGGGATATTTGTCATTGTTCTCAAATCAAGTTTTTATATAGGTAAAATACTGAGATGTTTAAAACGTAGGATCTATGACATAATTTAGCCATCAGAAAATGCAAATAATGTCTTGGCTAAGCAAGCTTTGATTTGTGAAAGTTTTAATAAGCATACATTCTTTGTCATTGACTATGTAGCAATCCAGGCTTTAAAAGGTGATTATAAGGTTTGCCTGGAATGCTGTAAATCTAGATGGCAAATAACATGTATGACAGATGAACTGCCAGGATTAAATGACATGATCAACATAAAATGTTTTATTTTGGGAGCAAATCATTAGGTTAGAATAAATATGCATGATCTTGTTTGACTTTAGAAGCTAAGCAAGATCGCGCCTGGATAACATTGGATGAGACAGCATTTGTAAACATCACTTTTTGACAGTGGATTTTAATACTGTTTTTTGATTGATGGAAAAAGGCAATCAAGTTCTATGATTGGTTCTTTTTTCTGATTGGTAAAAAAAGCCATTAAGATCTATTGATTGGCTTAATTTTAGTGCATAAAGATTGGTCCTGATACCAGGAAATGCTTCTTTTTTGAGATTTTTGAAATTAATTTAATATTGTATTTCATTGGGTGCACGTGCTTTGAATGGTAGTTGATTGGCTGTGTGTGTTTTTGGCTCAAAGCCTGGAGTGTATTTAAATGGTATAGAAA
Source organism: Protopterus annectens (assembly GCF_019279795.1). Taxonomy (NCBI): domain Eukaryota; kingdom Metazoa; phylum Chordata; order Ceratodontiformes; family Protopteridae; genus Protopterus; species Protopterus annectens. Next base: position 1,702,633,826 of record NC_056728.1, on the reverse strand, counting down.
CAGTTTGTAAAAAGATTCTGAGGAAGTTCTATGGTGAATATATTAAAGAACGAAAGTGCTTAATCTTAGAAAGAGTCTCATGGTTTGTCCTTTGGAACTTATTTTGTTTAATTTCTGGTTTGTTCCATGCTGTTTTGTTTTGATTCTACTATTTGATACTGCACTTCATGTTATAATATTATGTAGTTTATTAACTGAACTATGTATGTTGGAGATTTTCTTCAAGGGCTTCCACTGAAAATGGGATTTATGCCCAATCAGACTCTCCCGGTAAACAAATTCCATATAAATTAATAAAATAAAATATTATCAGGGTCCATGTACATCATTCATATATATATATATATATATATATATATATATTTTTTTTTTTTGCTTTGGAGAAAGTGGTTATAACTTGATCCATGGTATTCCAAGGAGGCGGAGAGTCAGGAAATTGTAGAATTTCTATGGCTATAGTTGGTGTAAAATAAAAATCAATCTATTTGCTATTATATTGAAACTATCCCTTGAATCAGAGTAGGCATTGTCCTTGCAAATATGCTCAGAACACTACTGGAAGTTGTGTTTTTTTTTTTTTTTTTTTTTAGTTTCCTGATGCAATTAAAAAAGGTTTTGTAATTATCTTTCATTTATATTGATATTTTCAGTTTATGTTTGAATTTGAGCTTTATAATGGTGATTTTTGGCTCATTACTGATTTCCTTGATGGAGTCCTTTAGAATATCACATTGCAATTTATTATAGGTATCTAGTAGTTTTTTCTTTTATTATATACACTAGAACCTCCATTGTTGACCACCTCTCTCCACTGACCACCTCCTTATGTTGACCTAATTTTCATAGATGGGACATGCACCACATGTGCTCAGTGAAAGATCAACCTCTCTATATTGGCCTGACCGCCTCTGTAAGTCGTATCTTGACCACTTGGACTGTGACACACAATATTAATTTACCCTCTATAACTTGACCAGTTGAGTCCACTCTACACCAAGAGGAAGAAGGTGTGGGCTTTGCCCCTTAGTTGTATTATTTTTCCTTTAGTATAAGTTCTTTTTTCATGTTTTATTATTATCACGTTTTGGACTAGGTCTAATGTCCTATTGTTTATCACATGTTGCTGAAGATTTTCTGAATGTGAAGGACTGGTCTGAATTATAGGTACATTCTACAATTACTGAAAAATTTTGCATTTAATCGAGACATGATGACCCAAAGGAAAGAACTCATGGAGCTGACATTGAAGGAAAAGGTTGATCTTCTACATTTTCTGGAAAGCAGCAGCCAAAGAAAGACGGTGGAACATTTTCGTATTAGCAAGACCACAGGTAGCAATGTCAAAAAATGTAAACATAAGTACTTGGAGAGATGTGGTAAGGAAAGCGGAGACCTACACTGGAAAAGGAGGAAAACTTCCCTCAATTAAGTCAATAAAGCCACATTAAGCTGGTTCAAACAAATGAGGGCGGATAATACCCAAATCTCCAGGCCGATGATTCAAAAAGTTGCTAAAAAATTCGCACAGGAATTCAGGGTGGCAGATTTCCAAGCATCAAGTGGTTGGCTCAAGAAATTTAAATGGTGACACAGGATCTCCCAGAAAGTCTTCTATGGTGAATCCAATAAAGTTCCAGTAGAAGCTGTGGAAGAGTTCATCAAAAAGTTTGCGGACTTTGCCAGAGGCTTCAATGATGATATCTTTAACGCTGACAAGGGGGACTCATTTTCAAGGCAATGCCTGACAGGAGCCTTATCATGAAGGGTGACAGATGTAAGAGTGGAAAACTTTACAAACAGAGTTTCACAGTTCTGCTTTGCGCTAGCTTATCCAGAGAGAAACTAAAGCCCTTGGTGAATGGTAAATCGCAGAGCCATGCACATTCAAGAACCTGAAGCCCAAAGACCTCCCCGTCACTTGGAGATCAAACAAATGCACATGGATGACTGGTGCTCTATTTGAGGTGTGGGTAAGGAGTATCAACTGAGAAATGAAGAAGAAAAAAAACGGTCTAGTCTACTGACAGTAGACAACTGTCTTGGCCACCCACAAGCGAATCATCTTACAAACATGACACTGAAATTTCTGCCTCCAAACATGACCTCAAAAAGCCAACCTCTTGACCAAGGCATCATCAAAACATTTAAAATTCACTATTGAGCCCAGCTCCTGCAGTGGGTCATTACTAAAACACAAACCTGTGGTCTGCCTGCGGAATTAATTTCCTCCACTGCATCAGTTAATGCTCTGGATGCTGTCCTCTGAATCAGTTCTGCTTAGAATAAAGTTCAGCCAGAAACGATATAGAAGTGTTTCAAGAAAGTTGGATTTGTCACAACCCAAGAGCACAATGTTTTGGCCCCATCAGACAGGTCATCTCCCATGGCAGAATTCAAAGGAGTAGAGTTTGAAGGTTTTTTTGCAATGGATGATGGCAACCTGTAATGGACCTGACCCAGAAGCAATTTTCCAAGCAATACTGACCAAAGTACAGACCAGCATAAACATGCATGAAGCAGCTGATGAACTGCAAGAAGCAAGTGAAGATGGCACAGAAATTGCAGACACTTCAAAGGAAGAGGATGTCAGGCATCTGATAATGCAGTTGAAGTAATTTGCTGTGGAAAAATGCCCAGGCATACTAAGTGGTGTAGCCAGTGTTGAGAGTGCTTTCTCCACTTACCTTTGTAATAAGAATAAGAAACAGACCAAGATTGACTCTTTTTTTTCAGAAAGAATGATTAAACCATGAGAAAACAGTAAATGTATTAATTTTGTATGATACTGTATGTATGATTTTACTGTGTTTTGATTATGTATGATTTCGTATGATATTCTGTAATAAAAACTGTGCAAGAAAGTAAAGTACATGTACATATCAGTACAGTAGGCCTAGTTCCTTATGTTGACCACCTCTGTATGTCGACCAGTTTGTTCTGCCCCTTGACTGGTCAACCTACAGAGGTTCTGCTGTAGTTTATGTGCATAACCCATCAATGTAGTTTATTTTTAAATATCCATTATATTTGTTTTTATTAGGAATTATTTGCTCTATACATCATAGCAAATGTGAATAAAACTCTGATGGAATGGGTGACAGCTGCAGCTGCATAAAAGGTGAAGGTGTAGTCCATCTCAATGGCTTAACAGGTATCATGCTTGCCTTTGATAATGAAAGACCAGAAAGCTGTAGGTTCTGCTCCTTCCCCGGGTACTTGGATTAATTTTTCCAATACTGACACTTAAGTGCAGTACAGTGGGGGGGGGTGCACTCTTAAATGTACCATCCTTTGCATGTTTGCATGTGTCATTAAATTAAGGTCCTTTCTGCCTTGATTGGTGGTATCTCAGGTGGATATAAAATATCCCACAGTACTCATCAAAAAGAGTACAGAAATGTTCTTGGTACCCTAACCAGATTTCTCCTAATCAGTATGAATACCACCTTGGGTCTCCCCTGAAAAAAGGGTGCTGACCTAATGGGATTAACTTGGTTAACAAAGTATAAATAAAATTGCAACAAAATTCTGAAAGCTCATTTTGGAATTTAAAGTAGTTTGCTTTTTTAAGTTCTTAAACTCAAAAGTGTTTATTAAGAAGATATTTGTGGTTTTGAATGAGAAGACAACTGCTTTGAGAGGGGATTTGACCAGGGATGTAGATAAAATAGGTGCAAGCAGAAGGGGGGTATGTTTGGTAGGATAAGTTCAAGAATATTAGGACCCCTGGTGGGTAAGAAGACAATTTGTTTGCATTTTCTAGGTCAAGGTGGCACTGGGCATGCTAGCATTAGTGGTGTATGTCTTCTAATTAACAGCTGGATAATTGAAATTTCCCATCACAAACATATTGTGATTTATGAACAATTCAGCTAGCATGTTAAGAAAATGTCATGGTTAGCAGATGACATGGGAGGTGATGTATAACAGGAAGAAGATGAATACAAAACCTGCAAAACATGAACTTAGGATTGCTACAATCAATATAGGTTCACTGACAGGACACAGTTTGGAAGTGCATGACTTGAAGGTAAGGCAAACACTGGACATCTTGTGCATTCAGGAGACAAGATGGAAGGGCAGTACAGCAAAACCACTTGGTTTTTGATCTAGAGTCTACTACTCAGGGAAAGGACAGATTAGAACTTGTGTTAGAACTGTGCTGAGGGAGAGTCTTCAGAAAACAGTGAGAGCTGTCATCAGAATTAGTGATAGACTCATGGCAATCAGGCTCCAGTGTAAGGATACAGCAGTATTTATAGTCTCAACCTAGGCTCCACAGCACAGTTTTGATGGTGAGGAAAACAGTGCAGTTGCAGACCTACTAGACAAAGCAGGGCAACAGGAGTTGGTGTTAATAATGGGGAACCTGAATTCTCTTAATGGGGCAGCTAGAACAAGATATGAGGGCTGCCTAGTTCCACATGAGTGGTGCAACAGGAATAAAGAAGGAAAGACAAATGGTGGTCAGCACATGCAGCAAGAGAGTCAGTTACAAGATTACATACAAGAGTGATTAAGATGCGACTCAGTTAGACCATGCTAATAAGGATAGGGCACTGGAGTAAAATCACAAATTGCAACGTTATCCCCAATGAAACAGTCAGCCCACAGTATAAACCATTTATGGTCGCAACACACTGCAAGACATGATTAGAGAAGTCTCTAAGGTCAACAGTGACCAGGTTGAAAACCTGGAGATTGAATGGAGCAAAAGCAGAAGAGTTCAAGGAATTATACAGGACTCTGGCACCTCAAGGAGAAGAGGAAATAGGTGGAGTTGAAGAAGAATGGCAGCACCTCAAAACAGCTTGTGTGAAGACTAGAGCTGCTATGTCACCAAGCCACATGTGGAAATAAGGTATATAATGAAAGCTGGTAGTGAAATGCAGACGTCCAGGAAGTTATCAAAAGAAAGAAGGAGGTGCAGCAAAAAGAGGGAGATAGAAAAGACAGACTAGAATGAGATGGAATACTTTCTAGCTTACAAAGAGACTAAGAAAGCAGTCACAACAGCAAATAACAAGGCACTGGGGACACTCCACCAGCTTCTGGAAAATAATTCAGCAAGTGGCACAAAGTAACTATATGAAGTTGCAAGGCAAAAATAGAAATATAAAAAAGATAGTCATCAGGCACCATTTATAAGAGATGGCAACAACAATCTACTCACCAGTCAACAAGATATCAAAGACAGATGAAAAGAGTAATTCCAGCAGCTTCTGAATAAAGAAAACTCCACAGAAGCCATACTGCATCATACACAGCCTGTTATGAAAGAGAAAGGAGAACTCACCCTAAAAGAAGTAAGAATAGTTCTAAGGAAATGAAGTCAGGGAAGCAATACAGTCGGATGAGGTCACTGCAGATATGATCAAGATGTTGGGTGCGTTAGGGGAGAAATGGTTTCTGAGTGTACTCGTAATATGTAGAGAGCATTATATCTCAGATGACTGGAGAATAAGCACTCCAATGTCAGTATACAAGAACGGGTCTATATCACCAGATCGAATGTTTAGGCTATCGAACACCTAAACATCAAACTGGTAAGACGAAAACTGAAAACGGTGAACAGCACAGGGAAAGATTTCCATTGGCCACAAAAAAAATAAAACAAATTTAGACCCAAACGGAGTGGGGGGCTTCGCCATCTACACCCCCTGATGTGGGGGGCTGTGCCCCCCACACCCTCCTAACTAAATATACCAACTCTGAGATCACTCTACAGTAGACAAAATGGCAAAATCTGGCTAACGGCCAAGGGAAATCTTTCCCTATGTTAAATCGGCCATTCATGTTTTTCTGCTTTCGGTCTTACCAGCTTGATGTTTAGGTGTTTGGTAACCTAAACATTCGATCTGGTGATATAAACCCTACAAGTATAAAGGGGACATTCGCAACTGTAGGCAGTATAGAGATATCAAACTTTTGTCATACTACATGAAAGTTTTGGAAATGGAGACTGATAAATAAATACACAGAACAATAGAAAGTAAGATAGGAGATGAACAGCTCAGATTTAGAAGAGGATACAGTACAAACTGCATGATGTTTGCAATAAGCCGGATAGTAGAAAAGAAGCAGAATATGAGGAAAGAGTCTAATTGGACATTCCTAGACTTGGAGAAAGCATATGACAAGGTTTCAAGAAAACTGATTTATGCACTCCTATAATGGTTCAAAGTTCCAGAAATACCAGTAGAATTAGTGCAGGCTATGTACAAGGACCCAATAATACATGTATGAACAGTGTTCAGACTCACAGAGAGGTTCCCATAGGGATTGAGTGCATCAGGGTTGAGCTCTGATTCCACTGCTGTCCACACTGGTGATAAACAATATTAGGAAATAGGCTGAGAGGGGGTCAATTAAGTTGCTGTATGCAGATGATGCGCCATTACTAACAGACCCTAACAGGAACTTCAGCAAATTTTTGGGGTTATGGAATGCAAAAATGAAGGCAGATGGGATGAAACTGAGTACAAATAAGATGGTTGTCATGGCAGCAAATGGAGGAAACCAGAAGAAGCTGAAAACTGAGATAGAAAGGAAAATTATATAACAGGTTAACAGCTTAAAGTATCTGGGATGGGTGAGGAGAAGGGAAGTCTGAATGAAAAGGTGAAGTTAGAATAAGAGGGACTGCAGCCACCTGACACAGAGTGCCAGGGGTAGTGAGAGACAGAATAATGCCAAAGAAACTGAAAAGTAAAGTGTACAAAACAGTGGTGTGACCAGTACTACTGTATGATACAGAAACCTGGACAGTGAAGGCAGTGAAAGCAGAGCAGTTGAGAAAGGTGGAGGTGCTGGAGAAGAAGTGCCTAAGACAGGTGGTAGGATGCACACTGTGAGATTGACAAAGAAATAAGGACAGAAGAGCAAAAGCCAAAGTAATTGCACCTGCAGAGAAGCTCAAATAGAACAGATTATGGTGGTTTGGGCACATGTGCACTGGTAGGAATTGTACTCAGTTCAGAGATATGCATATTGGCTAATAATGATGTCTTCCTTTTTGTGGCTAAACATGTCTGTAAATTGCATTTCATATGTTCATGTAAACTGGAACTTTTAACTGCTACAGTTTGTACAAGCACATGGATTTTTTTCCCTGAATCCCAGCCATAGATCTTTGTCATGCCCCATTTTGGCTAGAGGGCAGAACCCCTTAACTATGTGGTTTATCAATTAATAAAAGGCAGCATAAGAAAGGGTGTAATTAATACAATGGCACTAAACTTGTTAGTCTTGGATGTCCTACAGTGGAGATATTAATCATTATTTGCCATCTGTTATTCATAATTTCATGCTTAAATTCACATTTTAATAACTAAGAGCACTAGATATCACCTACGTGCATAGCGTGAAATACTATGATGGGAGACAAAGAAATATGTTCTCACTGTTCATATATAGAACACTAAGCTGGAGATATTGCTAGTTGCTTGCCAGCAATTCTGAAGATATGCAATATTTCCATATCTACATTAATATCTCCAAAAGCATGTGACTTACAAACTGTTGCATATCATTAATTGCAACCTTAGGTGATGTAGAGGAAAAATGTCATTAATAATGTCATTGTATATTATATATATCTTGAGAGATGTTCAGTATTATTTATATTAACTAGAAATTATGCAGAATTGTTCGCAATTTTGTGAATATCTTAATAAACTAGTATTTAGAAAGGAATTTCTGACTTTCATCTGAAAGCCCAAGTCCAGATGAATAAAAGCATTATATGTCTAGGTTATACATTTTTAAACTTTAGAGAAAAATATAATTCTAGGATTGTGTGCATTATTATGACTGTAAAGACGTTTTACTGACAATATTGCTGTTTGTACTATTTTAATTACATTTACTATTCACAAGATACTGCCATGTTTTGAACTTTTGCTTTTTCATTTCATTTTCAGAAAATGCTCTGTGGGGAAGAGGTGTTAAAACAAACCAGAAAAACACAATACAGCACGCTAGCCAACCCAAATAAGCACTCGGAGCAAGATAGCTTACTCTCCATTAACACAAAGTAAAACTAGCTTCTTGAGTTTTACTATAAAGATTACTGAAGCACAACATACTGTTTAAATGAACATGAACATGCTTAAAAATAGAAGAAAAAGATTTACCCCGTTTTTATGAGTTTAGTTTTGAAGACAGTTCAATAGCTCAAGATCAAAATGAAAGCATATATGAATATCTAATACTAGTATGTGGAGGCAAAACAACCACTTATATTATAAAACTATCATGAATTCAGAAAGCTGCAGTACCTGAACCAATTATTATCTCCTCTGTCTGATAAAGCATTCTTTATTTTAGTCTTTACAACCACTTACACTGCAAAACTGGCATGCATTAAGGCTGTATCTGTACTGCCATCTCTCCTATCTGATAAAGTATAACAATACAGTGGTTTATTATGTATGCAGGGGTCTTATTACCTAAATTTAACTGTTATTTTAATTAAAGAGTTCATGAAATTAACCATACTATAATATTAACAGATAGAACAAAACAGTTTTGTTTCAGTTCAGTTCCTCTTCAGTTCCACAGTTGTCATTCAAGTTTAGAAAATTAAAGGATGTTTAAACAGCATAGCCGTGTGGGTAGTTTTTATGCTTCCTTATGACTTTTTATACTTGCTGCTTGGCTTACCTTAATGGTCTTGCAAACCTTCATACTGGTTTACACCTTTGGTTTATACTGAAATTTCAAACACTAAGCTAAAATTGTTCTGTTATTAATCAAGTAAAGGACATATACTGGGCCAGATAAGATTTAAAGCAAATCAAACAGGGGACTTACTAGTATTACTTAACCACATAGGGATACATACATGGTGACATCTTACTCTGGTACAATCTGATCAAAGCAAATCAAGCAATAACCCAAACAGTATTATTTACATACAAGCAATGTGTTTGGAGGAAGTGGCTAAAGTCTGAATTAGGATACAGTGAGTTTTATAATTCCAGACATTCTCATGAAGTAAGACAGAGTATCATATACCAGACATAGCTTTCATGGAGTATATTTTGGGAACATTTTCTGTAATATTTCAGGTTTCTCTTTCCAATCATCAGTTTAGTCTGACTTATTAAATGTTTTATTAAAAAAGACATCACCAGTGAATATATAATTTTGAACTTTATTTTATGCTCTAGTAAACACTGATTAAGGAGAAAATGTATGTCAGTCTTTAATATCCACTGATAATCTATTACAGGGTTTAGGAGAAGCTGCTGTCTGCCTGCCTAAACTCTAATGATTCCAGTATCATATATGCTCTGTATCAAGCATTCAAGAACATAAATATACTATCTAGTTATTCTGAGCATAGCAACCTGATGAATTAAACTATAATAGAGAATACTGCACCCCCTATAAGTGCAGGTCCAAAAAATATAGGTGTGGTTACATGAGCATACATAGTTGTCTGTTGCTCAGTAACCACTTTGTCCTTTTTCACCCTCATGGTCTTGCATTATATTTAGTTAGAATACATGGGTAAAAAGAAAGACAGACAGACAGACTGGCATATAGACAGGACCTATAGCTAGGACAGATAGATTTTCCCCAAGAAGCCTGGTGTTACTTTTATTTAGGTAGATAGACAGTTAGACAGCTAGACAAGTAGTCAGATAGATTGAAAGATAGATGACAGAAAGGTAGATAGGCACCTAAGTTGAAGGAGACATCAGCTTCCCTTACGAAAGTAATTAGCACTGAAAAAACAAAAAAAAGCAGACAAGTGATGGGGCTCCTATCACATTGATTAAGTCTGGGTACTACTGCCAGAAACCACCACTCCTCCAATCTTCCAATTTGTATGAAGGAAGCTGCAGCTGTCAAACTACACTGACAGCTACCCAAATCAACTACCAGGGTCAGGTGTTCTCTGTTATGGCCATGAAGTGCATATAGCTGACCAGAAGTTGAAGACTGCCTGAAATCTCCTTAAAAACAGTATCAATAAAACCTGGAATCTGGTGCTAAAAACACTGCCCATACTAGTAATGTACAACAGAAGAATTGTATAAACCAGAAATAAAAGCCTCATGGAAAATGTGATCTGTCTCTTCAAGGATCTCTTTGCTTACACAGGGCAAGTAAAGAAGCTGTGTCCATAAGAATTTCACTACAAGAGCTTAAGTATGTGTCCTCCCCCATCATTGGTTGAGGGTGGATGGATGGATTATGGACATGAAAACCTAACTCAATATACTACTAAAACATAAATAAATAAATAAATAAACTTAAGGAAATAAGAAAAGAACTGGATTCCTAGAAGACTGTCAGACAATCTTAGGTTAAATACTTCAAACTTATCAACCTCAGTTTCTCAACTCCAGACTAAATGGCTTACCTGGAAGCAACACCCAGACAGACCAAACTGAGTCTAAGAGGAGTATTAGAGAAAAAACTTACTTCTGAACTTGAAAACAAATAATGTAAGAGGTCCTACATAAAGTGGCTGGTCCCTTCAGGGATTCATTTTCTATATATAAGACAAGGTGCACAAAATCAGCTGCTCACCTTCCCATAGTGGCAAAACTCTCAGACCAGTCTACCTAAAAACCTTTAACATCAAAACTGAAAATGTCTTTGCAACAACTAAAAAAATCAGAAACAGTACAACAGAGCACATCAAATGCAGCTCAATAAGATTTAAATTCCTGAATTATCTTAGTTTTCATAACTAGGTATGTTTAACACTTTACTTTCTGCACAGAATGTTAAATGAGGATACTGTAATACACCGGACTCAAGACGTTAATATTCTCAATTGCAGATTGTGTTATCTTCGTCAGCAATGCAAAAAAAGTACAGTTGCTATAAAATCAACAGTGAAGCTGATGGGTATAAGAAGAAGGGATGTCATAATCCAATCCAATATTTCTTTACAAAGTCTATACCACAGCACATAGCCTGTGAGAAAGACTCTTTATCTCAGGGTGAGTTGTCTGGTGTTCCAATTCCAGAGGAAGTTCTGAAGAATATTCCCATTCCTGTGATAAATCCAGAAGTTTCTGATATGAGTTGTGCACCAAAGACTGTCCCTGTTGTTAAAGTCAATCCAGATTGCTATTTTTACGAGATCTGGTCATATCTCCAGACCATGTAACAGATACATGGCAACTTGGACATGAACATTGTGTTTTGTTTCTAAGGTCTATAATAATATGTTTAACTCTAATATTGTTTTTACCAAGGGCAATCATTTTAAGAGGGAGGATGTAGATCAGTATCTGTGCATGTATCTTTAAGAAGCTGTCCAAGGGCTTGCACAAGTGTATAACTACTGAGCATGTGCAAGTCTGACTGCCATTTTGTAGTAAGCTGTTGAGATGTTAACATGTATGTATGTAAGGTCTGTCTGTTAAGCAGTTTGTTTATATTTTATGATGCTACTATCCATCCTGATGTATTTCTATGTATTAAAGCATCTAAACGAAATCCCCGCCTGCTTGTCTTCTATGTTAGAGAGGGAAGAGCGACGATTACCTTCCTTCAGAATTGTAATATTGCATCTGGATCATCTGCACATGCTCCTACTATGAAGGAATTTGTACACTTGGCAACTGAAGTTTCCCATCTTGAACTTATCATGATCAAGACAAGAACATCTAGAATCACCTGTTCATATAATATATGGGTGAAATTCAAAGAACTGGCTGGATAAACACACTTTAATAATTAAGTAACAACTACTCATCACATTTCTTTTTCTGTTTAAAAAGTTTTGTTTTATAGTATACACCATTGTAAATAGTTATCTTAGTTCTTTATTATTGTTCTTTCAGATATGCTGTAACGATTGTGGAGAGATGGGCGAAGGCTGCCGGCCTAGTCAAATAGAATTTGCTATATAATTCTGGCATTTGTAAATAAATGTAAAATACAGGCATGTTTCTTGAGTGTAAAAGAATACTGTGAAATGTGGAACTGCAAAATATGTGACAACATTGCACTCTACTGACCCAGTGAAGCATGTTGTGACCCTTTCATGTTAGAATTTGGCTCCAGTGCGTCTGGATGAAGGTTTCATGCCCATTGTTTTAAGGCTAAAGGTTATGACCAGAATTTAGATGTGGAATGTGCTTTATTGCTTTGGTTTCTGTTAGAATATACATGTGAAATGACTTATATTGTTGTAAGTTTCTGAGCAGGTGTTAGATTGCTAAATAATGCAGTTTGTGGCCTGAGAACTCCAGACTAAGTGTCAAAAATGATGCAATTTGGGAGGGCCTTAGAGACACGTTTGTTAGTAATGTTTAAATACTGTTTTCTCACAAGTGACTTGGAGCATTTTGATCTTGATATCCAACTTATTAGCACTCTGCCTTATGCTCACATGTAAGTTTTAGCACTGTGATTTCTTATAGGAATAGTTAAAGCTAGTAAAGTTAAATTAGGTATTTTTCTTTGAAATCAGACCCATCCTACTGTATTATTTTAAGTTTCTGTGTGATCTTTGAACTCTTAGATATCTCTGTGGTGTAGTAGTTTTGTCTTGTGTTTTAATTATTTATTATTAAATATTTTTAAAACATTCTACCTGTGGCTGGTTTGTGTAGAGATAAGCTCTAGAGTACATTGCATATTTTATAGAGGTTATTGTAATAGGCCACTCTAAAGTAAACCTTGACTGTTAGTCATGCTACCATTGGATAATAATATTGCACAGTAATAATTGGACACCCTTTTAAGGACCTTTTAGTAGCTGATATTATTAGCTGGATGGTGGCAGTAATTACTACCATATAGTCTAGGTAAAGGGGCACAGCTGGAGAATCTGTGTCAGCCTTTCCCAGGAGTGTCTGTGAAGTTGTATGAATACTTATCTCAAAGTGTGTGCATGTGTGTGTGTGTGTGTGTGTGTGTGTGTGTGTGTGTGTGTGTGTGTGTGTGTGTGTGTGTGTGTGTGTGTGTGCATGTGTGTGTGTTGTGTCAGCTTCTTGGCAGGGACATGATGCAGTGGTTGGACAGAGAGGGTACTGGAGGTTCTAGCTTGCCCAGCTAGACTGAGACCTGGACCCTATAGCTGTGCCAATGTGGAGTCATATTGGGGACCTGGTGGGCAAAGGAGCAACCAGCCCCAGACTGACTGGGATCTCTGTGTGCACTTAAGGGAAATTGTACTTTACTGTGTGTATTAGTTATCCTTTCCTCTCTTCTAGGAGACGACCTTCCTGATATTAGTGGTGAGGATTGAGGCTGCTTGATTGCTGGGCCAGGGCATGGTCATCACAAGTGTTTGGCAGTGGTGGGATCTACTTCACATACTAATTGGCTTGTAGTGGTGTGGGTAGAGCGAATTCCTGTAGCTTATGTACAGTGATCTCTAAAAGTGTTTTGTACTCTAAAACAGCCACACAGTGTATACTCAGAGTTTAGATCACAATTATTTTATTTCTTTTGGTAGCTTAGTGTCAGTCAGGGTGAGCAGGCAGCATGTCAGCAGAGGAGAATGGAAAGCTGACAAGGAGCCAGTTGGCAGACATGTGCCAGGCTAGGGGGCTGGTTCATGGAAACCTGACTAAGGCAGACCAGATTGCAGCCTTGGTTACAGCTGCATCAGAAAACAGCAGCCTGGAGGACAATCAGACTGACAGTGGAGATACAATATCCTCGGAGAATGGACAGTTCAACCTTTCTGCAGTGGACTTAAAAATCCAGCTGGAGCTGAAGAGACTTGAGTTGGAGGCCAAGCATATGGAACTAGAAGCAGCTGAGAGAATGAGGAGCTTAGAAGCTGAAGAACAGGAATGGCAGAGAAAGCATGAGATGGAAATGCTGACTCTTCACCAGAGTCATGGAGGTAATGGGGAAGGGAGTAACCGGACCCCAGAACCACAGAAGGTCAGTAAATTTCTTCCACAGTTTAAAGAGGGGGATAATTTTGATAGCTTCATTCATATGTTTGAGCAGGTATGTAAACAGTATGAAGTTGACTAAAGGCTCTGGGTATGGTTCCTGACCCCCTTACTCCATGGTAAAGCTGTAACTTCTGTAGCAAAAATGCATGTCACTGACTGTTTTAATTATACTGCTGTAAAAAGACATTTATTAGAATGTTTTGAGCTAACACCTGAAATGTATAGGAAAAGGTTTCATGAGCATAGACGCAAGGCAGATGAAAATGTATGTGAATATGTTGTTGAACTGAGCACTTATTTTTCATAGCTGGGTGAGTGGATGTCAGGTCACCACTTTTGCAGGGCTGGCAGACCTTTTGGTAAGGGAAAAAGCCCTTAGCACTTTACCTGAGGACACGAGGATCTGGTTAGCTGATAGACAGTGTGCTACTTCAGAGGAGTTGGGGAAGAAGGGAGACCTATACCTAGCAAGCAGGGCAGCCCTGCACAGGAAAGGGACCCCCAGTACTGCTCATGGGACTAAAGGAACCCATGGTGGACAGCACAGACTGCCCAAACAGAATCCGCCAGTATCAGGGGAAGCCACTAGTCCAGGTACATGTCCAGGATCTAGGGTTAAATGTTTTGAATGCAACCAGTGGGGCCATGTGGCATACAGGTGTCCACAGAGGCAATGTGGGGAACCAAAGGTGAGGGAGCCAGTTAGTGGGAAAGACAAAATGCCAACAGTGGGTTGTCTTGAGACAACAGGGGTACGGAGCTACTATCCTGCAGATGTCCTGAGAGGGAAGGATTTGGATGAGTCAGTACTATGTACTTATGCAGTTACATGCAGTGAGGATAGGAGACACGCATGTGGGTCTGGTAGTCTGGGGGAGACCCAGACAGACTGCATACTTGCAGCCAGGACTGCTGAGGTGGTTACATTAGGGAGTGAGCTACACTGTAGCAGTGAGACTGAATGTGAGCCACAGCTGCTTGTGGGTACTGATGTTCCCTTGGACAGGGTAACTGCAAAGGAA